>NC_053122.1:33521644-33794144 GCF_010015445.1 Perca fluviatilis | reverse complement strand
TTCAAAACATTAACAATAATTTTGTTGACCCACTAGGGGCCCCAGACCCCCTGTTGAAGATCTCTGGGGTACAGACACGCAGGAGCTACATGCTAATGCTAACGTTACAGGCTGTCCAGCATTGGATCACTGAAATAAAGCACGGAGCCCAACGTAGGTGGTATGAGTCGCTATACCCTTAATGGCCACCCAATGAATTGGTTGCCAACGAGGACGGACAATAGACATTGCATGAACTTTTGATTGACTGACTATCACGAAGATGCGCGACACAGCGGTGGACATATTTACCGGGACTTGTATGCGTAAAGTTACCGCTGGTAAACCCAGTACTATGAGTAGCATGTTAAAGCACAAACTGAAAAATGGGTAACATTAGTTAAGCTCACTGCAAAAGCACTTGCCGATAAATTGGAAAGGTTGCAAAATGCTAGAAAGGCTAAGCTGCACAAAGCAAGCATCTTAAGAAAATCAATACAAGGGTTGATATTAAAGGGTGATAAAATATAGGTACATAGAATGCAAAGCAGTCCCTCCTCCTGTGATTTTATTAGGCTAATCACTGAAAAAAAATTTCAATGACATCATCAGCAACTCGTCACTGCGACTTGACTTTCATTACATCAGTCGACTTTAAAAAATCTGAAGTCATGGAACCCCTAGAAAGCAGTAGCACAGGTGTGCTGAATAACATGGTAGCTCCAAAGCGCACAATACCAAGGCCATGGAACTTGCTTACGTTAATGCAATGCTGCCCTAATGAGTGTTATTAGATACAGCTGTGCTTTTCCTGACAGGTCAAGGGGTCTGTTGTGCATCCGTGTGAAAACAGCTCCGTGCTGGCCTATCCATTGTTAGCAAACAAGCCTACAGGTCAGTAAGAAAACCATCAAACAGTAAGTTAAATGGGGCCGTGTACAGTACCATGAGGTGCTCCCCGCAGAAGATGATCCAGAAAGAGAGCAGCATGGAGTAGAAGACGCCTTGCCTGATGTCTCCAAAAAGCAGCATCCAGGTCCAGTTGAAGCCAACAGAGAACCACTCAACTGGGATGTTGATGAATGTCATTGAGATGCCCAGAGCGAGGATTACCCTGAGGGAGCAAAAGCAGTCTTAAAACTAGAACGGCACTCGGAGAGCACAGACCTCCGCATATCTCACAATGTGAATGTATTGTGAATTCTGTCGGGAACCAATTTTTCTCATTATTCCGACACCACATGAATGCTGCACAAATGCCCTATCTTTCAATGAAAGTGGTAAGAAGAAGAAGACAGTTATATACTATACGATACTTTTTAGCAATCATTACCAACAGATGAGGGTAACAGGATTATACAATTATTTTATGAATTTGTGCCATCATAAACACAAACCACGCATATGTGTTTAAATACAGCTATTGATGCTTAAGGATTGCTTTACATTTTAAATGAATATCAATAGCATGCTGGTGTGAGATTAAATCAGCTACAACTTTTGAGGTAACTTTCCTTTGCAAACTTTTTTTTTTTAATTGTTGAACAGTGTTGGCGGATTCAATTTATGGTCACTTTAATTGGGCTTTGCACCTGATTCTGGACTACATCTTTTACACTGACACAATCAATGTTTTAGAGCAAGGCTACCTCTGCATCTGCTGAAGCAGGCTCATTAAATCTTGAGACATTATTGATTAGATTAGCCATTCAGCTAGAAGCACAGTGTCCCTACTGACCGATCCAATTCTACATAATGTACTACCTTTCCCAACCTCCCTCAACTTTCAAATCAAGACATTTAGAGAGAAATAAGGCAATGAATTAGGAACAATCGGCCTACAAAAAGAGACTAGAGGTTGTTTTCCGTCTGCAGCAGGTCCCAGCATGCCGCCAATAGATGAAAGGATGATCGTAAATAGATAGCTGAGAGGGCAAAACACAGTTTGTGTTTGAGAGAGAGAGAGAGAGAGAGAGAGAGAGAGAGAGAATAAGGAGCAGATAAAAGGTGACCTGAAACGTGGGTATAGACGTTTTTTGGAAACGCTGTAGAAGTAATGTAACACAGGTTCCATGTGTTTGGAATAAAACAAAGGGCTTTTTAGTTAATGTGGTAGAGGTCTTAAATAGACTTTTTACACAGCACATTTTTGACACGTAATAGCAGGAAGAGCACAGGTGTGACTAAAAACATTAATTATGTCGGCGTTCCATTTGGGTGAGCCAGTTCCTGGGCCCTGCTATTGTGCATGCTAACTCACTGACGCCAGCCGTGTTCGAAACCGTTCCATTAAATAATGAACTGTATAAGGAATGACCAAACAAGATTTTCGGACACTCACCGAAAATCTCGTACTGTCAGTAGATGCGCCGGATATTTGCGTGGCAGAGGCGCAGTTTTGGTGGAACATGTGTACGTTCAAAAGCTGTTTTAGTCGTGCAACAGAAAACTCAGATTGGACAGATAGTCTAGCTAGCTGTCTGGATTTACCCTGCAGAGATCTGAGAAAAGGTTAACCCTTGTACTCATAAATCGACCAGAGGTTAAAATGCCAACACAAAGAAAGCCCAAGGCTCAAGGTGCATTTCACTGGCCCAAGTAAGGTATCGTTTATCTGGGTATTTAATTCCCTCCCCAGTTAAAAAAACAAATCTAGTTAAAGTCAATTTGGATCCATTACTTGATCAAATCTCTTGTGATGTTAATAGATGGGCAACTCTCAATAGCAGGAAAGGTCAATGTTATATACATGGTTTGTGTTCCCCTTCCTCTGGAGGTTTCCCTGTCATTTTAAATGGTTTGACCAGATAAAAGATATTTATATGGAAATGTAAAAAAAAACTAGCTACATCTTTATAAATGACAAAGACCGATTGATAGAAGAGGTTTGGGTCTACCAAAGATGTTGTATTATTCCTATGCTTTTAACTTAAAAAAAGGCACCTGGCCCACTGGTCACTTCCTCCTGAGAGAGCCCCACCCTGGTATCGTATGGAGCAATCTGTTCTTGCCACATTATCGCCCTTACAAAGCCTGTCTGTCAAACTGTATGGTGAGGCAAAAACACATCTGATAATCTCTCACTGAAAAGTAGTTTTGACCGAAGTGGCCCGGCTGTTTGAACTGGATCCATATCTAAATACTGCCAGTGTTTTTGCGAAATCCCAAATGATGTATTGATAGATCCCCCCCCCCCCCTTTTTTTGGAGGGATTGGTGGGAAAAGGGAGTTGTCACACTAGGGGGATCTGTATCTCGGTGGCATAATTAAATCCTTTGAGGATGTGACAGCAATTTGGAATCCCTATAGGATATGAGCATTTTGCAAATTGTATGTTTTGGATGTCGTTTAAAAAATAAAACATTGTATATCACAAAAAAAGAAAGACATTTATTTGGATGTTTAATTAATAACTGTTTCCCTATGAATTATACCATCCTAGACCATTTCTACATTAAGAGTTCCCACTCTCATCTATCCTGAAAGTTTAGAGGAAAGTCTGAGGTGTACCATTTTGACACCTCTGTGGACAAGCGAGACTCTGGTACAGCTTTTACAGCATGAAAAAATCATCCACCATCCACAAATAGGGTACGAGCCGCACTTCCTGAGAGCTGGCTGGTCATTTGGGAACAAGAGCCTTGAGCCGGAAAATGCAGAGGGAAGGAGAGAGACGTCGACTGTGCCTGTGTGCACGTGGTGTCTGAGCTGGTGTGCATGTCCTGAATGTGTGCATGCAGCATGTGTCGGTTGAGTGCTAGCTTGCAGATTTTGTAACATGTTTCACGCTTCGCCGGACACTTCCTGTGGCGCAGAGTGCTGCCTCTTACTGATCTGTCTTCCCAGCATGGCAGGGGGTTAGACAAACACTACACTGTGAGCAGAGCTTCGGCTTTCCACAGCATGGTATTCAAACTATCTGCTTCAGGCAAAACTACCTGTATTTGCTGCTCTAACCTTCGTGGACTTATGTTAAAAAGGGACAGTTCACCCCTTAAAATCAATTTCCTCTAGTGCCATTTATCAATCTAGATTGTTTTGGTGTTGCGGGCGTAGTGATGTCCGCTTTCTCTCAAACATAATGAAACAAGATGGCCCTCGGCTTGTGGTGCTCAAAGCGCCAGAAATCATCACATCAGTTTCATGTGGGAACTATTTTCTTTCTACCCAACTACACCTGTCAATCATACTGTATCAATGCACAGAAGCTATGTTTCCATTCACACGTTTTCATCCGAATTAAGTGATATCAAATGAAAAATGCCTTATGGAAACAGTAAAATTCGATTGAATTTCATGAATATTGACTCAAAGAAAGGATTTTCTCTTGATCGATATACGGCTTATGCGATAAACGCTGATTGAAACGTTATTTGCCAAATAAATAATGAACTGTGATTAAGTTTTAGGTAATTTTATGGTTGCAACCCGCCATAAAACGAAGAAGAAGTTTTAGTTCATTTCCACCCAGTATTTCCGCTCTGTTTGCACACATGGCGGGTGTCAACAAAGACAGATGTAAGTGGACAAACGAGGAGACAAGATACTTTTTGAATTTAATTTACCAGAAAAATATAATGGCTATTTTAGAAAGCAAAAATCAAAGAAATGCCATAATTTATCATCAGGAACTCGCGAAGGAGATGGCCAACAAAGGTTACGACAAGCCGTGGGACATCCTCCGGAGTAAATGGAAGGCGCTCAAACAGCGATACATGTCTCAAAAAAAAAGGGTTGTCTCGCAGCGGTGCCAGAGTGAAAATAAAAAAAGGCAAGTTCCTCAGCCAAAGGCCCATCGTAGCTTCCTTGGCTTCTATTAACAGCTCAGGTAAGATATCACGTTATCGTTCTCATTTACTGTGAGGAACGCGTTAAGCTTTGATCCGGACTGTACGTCATTTCACATTTGTATCTTGTTCATTTTAGCCGAGACTTCAATTAGCCAGGGCTGGCCAAATGGTCCGATATTGATCACAAGTTCATGCCGACCGTTGTGGTTGCTTGTTGTGTATTGCACAACTTGTGCGAAAAGGAGAGGCAAAGGTTTTTACAACCGGGCCCTGAGCAGCACCACCAAAACCTACCACAACAAATTATTTTTTTTGCCTATTTTCTTTATTGGGGGCGCTCTCATTTTAAAGCTCTTTTTAATTTGTATAGTGTAGTGATTGTGCTCTAGACAACAATGCAGACAATTGTATTTTCATCTGTAGGTGGCCATCCCAGTCTAAACCTCAAGCCATTTTCAGTACAGCGGGGTAAAGCTACAGCAAATTTTCAAAACCAGTATAGCGTAGGAGTTTGTGACAACAAACGATGCAAGGGAATCTCTTTGCTAACAAACTAGTCTTTCGGCTTTATTGCTTCTATGTTTCTTATCGGGAAGCTGGCACAGAATGGCCAGCTTCTGTGGAAGTTTAAAACTATTGGATCTGCCCAGAGCCACTCTGGATCTGCCATAACCAATCGCTAACGTTAGCCAACAACCACTCCTTCACCACTAACGGATGGCGAGCTGGAAAAATCAAACAGTTCCTGAACCCCGTGGGGAGGAGGGCCACAACATCATGGCCACCAACCACCATTACAACACTATAACTCAAACTAGCGCACGACCTCAGCGTCATCGTTCTCAGCCACTCCCTCTGTTCACTGATTGGACCGGTAAAGATTGGCCGGAGAAAACCCGCGAATATACCGCAAACCCAGACGACGTACTGAAGGGAGTACGTAGGAGGGCGGAGCCAGGCTAGCCTAAAGGTAGAATTCGCCCACAAGATTAACTATGGCGCTAACAACACAATGGGGAACACAGAACACAGCTGAGATACAGAAGAGGAGGGAGGTGCCTTACTTCTCCAGCAGCACAGGGGGTCTGCTCATGAGGGTGATCCGTCTCCAGTACCAGATCATGATGATGAGGATACTCGGTGTGAGGAATGTCTTCATGGCAAACCACACTTTGGTGAAGCCTCCATTCTGGTGGATGCTCTAGGAAAACAAAGAATCAGTGTCAACTATTTGTGTTGTGTATGTTGTATATGATGTATGGCTAACGCTAACATCATATTACTCAATGGCCAATATTGTCTCTGCCATGAATGAAAAAGGACACTTGACTCAAGGAACACTGCGACTTATTGGGACTTTAGCTTATTCACCGTATCCCCCAGAGTTAGATAAGTCCATACATAACCTTCTCATCTCCGTGCGTGTCGTAACTCTATCTGACACACCCACCGCTAGCCTAGCTTAGCACAGATCCTGGAGGTAACCGGCTCCAACTAGTCTACTGCTCCCAATAAGTGACAACCAACAACAACATTTGTATTATAGTCACAGTGTGTACAAATAACAAGGTCATATGACACACAGCCATTTTCTAACCGTATACATACTGGGAACTATATTCTCAGAAGGCGAAGCACTGCTACTTCTGCTACTTTGGCGAAGTGATTTGCTCGCAGCACCTGAGAAGCCCCGTGGTGAGGAGCAGGGAGTTCACCTGGAGTTCGCTCAGAGTTGGAGTAATAATCACTCCGCCCAAGCAGCAGCGCTTCACATTCTGAGAATAGTTCCCAGTAAGTAACTCTGGGGGATACGGTGAATAAGCTAAAGTCCCAATAAGTCGCAGTGTTCCTTTAAGCAATGTAGCAAAAAAAATTAAATGTTTAAAAACTTAAACCAATACAATTCCCAATCAAAACGCCAACTTACAACAAGACGAATGTCTTTGATTTCTCCGATCCCCACATTGACCTTCTTGCGCTCGTTGACGGGCAGGCGGATGTTGAGTAGATAGTACTTATGGGCCACGCTGCCGACCTCCATGAAAGGCAGCAGGTCACACTCATAGTAACGCCCCTCGTTCTCAAAGGTCTGCAAAACACACAGCAACACACCATATCTGGCTTAAAACCCATACATCTAAAGATAAGACACTTTACTGTAAAACTGTCTGTCAGGCTGCCTTTATTTTTTGAATAGTTGTTCTTGTATTCTATCCTATTTATTATTTCTTGTATATTCTGTGTGTGCTGTGTGTCTGATATTTTGCTACTGTTAGCACTGAAATTTGCCAATTTGGGATCAATAAAAGTCTATCTAATCTAATCTAACAAGTTGTCTGCGAGTTGACACATAGACCACTATCAGCTGGAGGAACAGGTTTAAGTGTCCAGCGGTAATAAAAAAATTGCCCTTAAACAAGGTTGTAAATCACTCCCATGAATGAGAATAACCAACACTGGCATTTGTATGATTATAATTAGCAGTATTTCCAACTCCCAGTATTTAAGGCTCAAAAGAAAGTGTGAAAACTGATGATAACCAAGCTACTTAGATTTAAAAGAATATTACTTATTTGATTTATCATCTGCAACTCAATATAAAGTATTTGTCGAGCCTAGGTTGTTTTTTCTCAAGATGCCTCTTGGTGAGGCACAGTCATTTCCACACCTTGGCAGTAGTGAAGTTGCAGGTGAGCTTCCTCTGCTCGTAGGAGTGAGCCATCTCTGTCCACTCGCTGACCGTGTCGTCTCTGTAGGCCAGGCCCACGTCAATGGTGGCCAACGATCCATCCTCTGGAAACAATTACCACAGCAGCAATTCACTTTCAGTATACACCTTTAGTAGACATTTCATTGTTAAAAGACTTTTGAGTATGCATGCATGTCAATAAACTTCCCCAAATCCCCAAAATCTAAATTGCATCCAAAGAATTACACAGCGCTTGTAGAAGACATTTGTGTGCTCCGAAATGGAAAAATGCACTGAATAATGCCTCATTTCCACTGCATGGTTCCGCTCAGTTTAAGTAATTTTTAGTACCAGGTGCTTTTATCAATTTCATTCTAGAGCTGGGCAATATATCAATATTATGTTGATATCGTGATAAGAGACTAGATATCGTCTTAGATTTTGGATATTGTAATATGCCATAAGTGTTTTAAAGGCTGCATTACAATAAAATGAGGTCATTTTCTGAACATAACAGACTGTTGTAACCGTTCTATTTACCTTTACCCACTTAGTCATTATATCCATATTACTGATGATTATTTATCAAAAATCTCATTATGTAAATATTTTGTGAAAGTACTAATAGTCAACACTACAATATTGTTGTGGTATCAATATCGAGGTATTTGGTCAAAAATATCGTGATATTTGATTTTTCTCCATATCGCCCAGCCCCATTTTGTTCCACATTAACTCACATCTGTGGGACAACCATCTCTGTACATTGCATATTCTTTTTATTCTCAATTCCATTAACCTTTGCACATCCTCTATAATACATCTTTGTAAATTCCTGCAGCCCTTTCATTAAAAAAAAAAACAGTTATATTGTACATATTTCTCAAATAGATTTTTTTATATTACATATTTATGTTTCTTGTCTATGCAGCAAAACTCCAAAGCAAATTCCTTGTATGTGAAAACCTACTTGGCAATAAACTGGATTCTGACTCTTGATTTTAATATACCTCCTCCTTGCACAGCTCTGCTGGCTGTTATTATCCCAGTGACGGGATAAAATTAAGTCCTGATGACAGACAGCCACGGTATTAAACTGAGACCAGCAGAGTGTCAACACTTTTAGCACTGACACAGAGACATTCCCCTCTATAGTCTGAGCTAGATACTGTTCTCCCACGCTAGTGTTTCACATGCTAATATACCACTCCAGAGTGGTACAGAGTAAAGAAGAGGAGGATACGCATTTCTTTCATTCAAAATCCTTGAGAAGCTTCATGGCTGCAGACTAACTGATGGGATTTATTTAAGAAGGCTGGATTATCAACTAGACTGGTTATGGTTGGTATATTGTAAAACAGACATGCTTATACAAGGTCAAACCATTTGAGTGTTAATACGTGGTCCCGTCACCTGGAAGGAGTCTGAATCGGTGAGATTACCAGGATTATTTCACTGCATGTAAACCTATTCAGGGGTTCAGTCTGCTCTCCATGGTGGCCCAAATCTAGGTTACTTACTATTTGACATAGACTTCAACAAGACCTTGAGCTGGCTGCCGACAGCCCGGCTCAGGGAATTCAACAAAAACATCCAAAGCCAACCTATCAAAACTGCATCTTTAGATCACATTACAAAGCCAAGGGTTCTCTCCTCCAGCACTCCAGAGTGCCTCTTGTGCCCGTTTATGAAACAAGCTGGAATGAAGAGAAAGGAACTCGGTGGCCTGTGCTGTGAGAAAAAATAAATAAATAAATGAAGTAGAGGAGGAGGGGGGGCGGAGGAGAGGGAACCAGATGAGAACTCGCAGCCGACTGTCTCTGTAATGCCCTCCACTCTGCCATTGGTCGAGCCCCGGCGCCCTCGAATGTCAGCTCGCTTCATGCAAACATTCCGCTTCAGTCCAGCGGCCATCTCCACGGAAACTAAGCCTCCTCAACAGCTGTGTTATTGCTGGACCCTTGCCAAAGGGGGTGCTTGGTGCAGGGGCGAGTGGGGCATGCGGGTGAAGTGGTTTAAAAGGGCGAACCTCTTCTCTGGGACGCACATTGTTACACAGATAAGGTAGTCAAGGAAGAGGTGGCCATGTGTTCATTTGTCATACGGCTGCAGATCAGAACCCGCCTACCTTTGGCACAGACTGCGTTCTGGTCAGGACTGAGACAGACGAGCTGACGCCATTTTGTTAATTATGGAAGACCTGGCTCCGCTGTTTTGGGGGGGGGGTGGGGGGGGTTTAATTGGCATTTTATTAAATCTGAATCTAGCATCTACTCAGTTCAAGGAATCAGAATCCTGTCAAATCGGTTTTGCTATGAAGAAATTGGAATTAAAAGTTATAAATGTTAATATAATGATTCAGTTTTATTTTAAGAACGGAAACAAAGTGAATTAGGTTTGCCAAATGACTGCCCAAAAATGCTCTTTTTAATTAAATAGGACACAGTATTTTTTTTCTCATTTAAATTTTTATTGAATTCTTAATAGCAGAGTATATGAGTACAGGGTTGGCCATACATTTCGGAACCTTGGCATAAACATACGACATGTTACAGAGGAAGAATAAAACTTGAAAAATAAAGTAAGAAATATAAAGGGGGAAATCCAGTCTACATAAGGACGAAGACGCTATGCTGTATTTAGTCTCTGCTTTCTTAGGTTGAGTTGTCATTAGCCCTTGTATAGGTCCAAAAAAGATCCCAAGAGGTCATACCATCCTCCATGTTAGCCGACAGTTTGTGAAGCATAATAGGACAGTATTCATTTTTTTAGACTCCGATGTAGTGTTAAATTTTGTCACCTATTTTTAATTTAGTCTTAGTCTTGTGCCAAATGTCCTTGTTAGTTTTAGTCATATTTAGTTATTCACATATCTTTTTTTGTTAGTCAAGTTTTAGTCAACTAAAAGTCTCGTCATTTTAGTCAAAAGAGAACTCAATACATCTATATTAGGTTTTAGTCAAAACATTTTAGTCTTTTTTTAAATAAATTTCTGAGATTATTTCTGATAACCATTTCAGTCAAATAGTTATATAAAAATAAATGATGTTATATAAATATTTCACCAGTAAATTCCTGTTAAACGACAAAAACAACCACTGCATGGGAAAAGGATATTTTACAATAACTTTGAATGCAGCACGAAGCTGGCGAGGGGTATTTCAAGTGAACGCAACATATGTGTTGTTTTTCAGACAACGGCAGCTGCAGACTGTCGTACGTCTCGGTGTTGGAATCCTCTACAGCATGCGCGGAGTTTGCGGGGGGGCAGGGGGAGCACTGCCCCCCCTGGTAGATGAAACGGGTAATTGCATTGTTTCAATAATGAGTGGAATAATTACTTCTGACATAACCAGATATTTTATAAATACTTTAAAAACACAAAACAACTAAATGGGGATAGATAATACATCTGATTTCATATACTGCTTTAGTAAAAATAATATTTTTTCAGGGCTCTGCCTCTCACCTGAGACCATTGTCAACGCATATGCAGGACGCAAAAAACTAGTCGGTTGCACTAGTCGGGACATCTTACCGTGCCAACGTTACAATAAAGGTTGCCTAAATGCCATGTATATAAATTTGCTGTCAGCTTACTAATTGAATGCGCGTTTTGTGTAGATTTGGACTTTGATACGTTTTATTCCACTTTGTTTAAACGGCGAAGTTCACCTCGTTCACCTGTTTGGAGCTGACTGGTGAAATGTTGTGCACGTATAGGCCTTGCTGGATACACCGTGACTCTGTTTGTGGATCTACTGATCGCTGTGGATGACTTGTTTTCATGTCATTGGATTACGGCAAAATACTGATCTTTTTTCTTAACGTGTCTTAACGTTTTATGGTGCGATTGCGCTTGGTTTCTGCGTTTGGAGAGGCATCTCAACAGACTGGAGGTCCAACACTGATTGGTCACTGTTAGCCTACATGTCAGTTGAATTTAAGTGTCGGGGCATTCTGCCACCGTCTGTCTATTGTGCTCCAACACAGCCCGTTCCAGCGCGGTCAGTTTGGTTTGAAATGTGCTGCGGGGACAGAGAGGCACGTAGTTACATTTCCAGAAGTGCTGGGTACGCGCATACGTTTTTCTCTCTTCGGGCAGGTCAGGTTTAATGTACGTAAACAATGACCAATGATTACCAAATTTCTCTCTAATATTGCTCCTCATAACCACGGAAAACTGTCAAAAAATAGAACCCAAAGTCCAATTATTATGGACGTTATCTGACATTTAGCGTTTCTGCTTCACATTTTCAGGAGGGCAGCGGAGCAGCTGTTGGTTGACTCCCAACGGTTCTCATGGGCTTTATAAGTCCTAACATGAAAAAGCTTAACGTGGTTTAATATACTTAAACAACGATCAATCATCACCACATTTCTGGTTAGATTTTTTGACAGTTTTCAGTGGTTATGAGGAGCAATATGGCGCAAATGTGGTAATCATTGTTTAGGTACAAGCTTTTCCTCGCCATAGCCTGTCAAGTTCTTTTGACAGGCATAAGTGTTCATTTCAAGATATGGCCATGATAAATTTGGTGATCGTTGTTGAGGTACATTAAACCACGTTAAGCTTTTCACGTTAAGCAGAACAGACAGCGTTGTGAACAGAGAAGCGTGCAGCCTGCGCGCAACAGGGCGGCTGTGTCTGTACCTGCCCTGTGGGGACAGAGATTGTTGTGGATTTTTGCATCTGTGCCTCCAGAATTATATGTGTTATGGACTTCTTTTTTTAACTAAATTGAGCTCGAGGTTTTAAATTGTTACAATGTAAATTCAAATCTGCTTAAAAAAAAATAAACATATGTTTATTTAGCATGTTTGTTTTGTCCATATGTGATCGTGCTGTGTTCCCCAGGTCTCAGTTGCTACAATGAGTTTTTTTTTTTTTTGCCCCCCCTGGCTCGAATGTCAAACTCCGCCTATGCTCTACAGTGAAATACAGACACACTTTTACACCACTTAGCTGTCAGCATTTTAACCGTGTTTAATTCTTATGTCTATGGTTTAAACCAGCTGCTAGCTAACGGTAGTCTAACGTTACCTGCTGTCAGGTGTAGTGTTAACTAGCTAGTTAACGTTAGCTAACGGTAGGCTAACGTTACCTGCTGCCAAGTATAGTGTTAACTAGCGTCCCGTGCAGCGACGTTTCGGTTGCCTCTAACGTCCGTTTAGGAGCATCAGAGAGAAGCGCAGGCATTTAATTAGCACCGAAATCCACGTTGCCAGTCGGTCCGGTAGATAACGGTCGTTAAGGCGGTGCCGTGTTAGCACCAGGTCTCGGTACCCAACCTTAATTAACAGCTGAATATTCTATCTCATGATGAAAAAGTAGAGGCGACGAAAATGAAGAGAGATTTTATCTTAGTTTTTATTTTATGCAAAACATTTTAGTCTCGTCTTTTTTCGTCAACAATAATGGATGTTAATTTAGTCTTAGTCTGCGTTTTTTGACATAGGCGCAGTCTCGTCATCGTCTCGTCTTAGTCATGGAAAAAAAGGGTTGCTGACGAACATATTTTTAGATGAACAAATCTATGTATTTTACCAAAACAACAAAAAAAAACATCACTCAGAACGTAACAATAACTGCGGTTCTTCTTTTATCTTACACATATGGATATTAAAGGTGCCGTAGGTAGGATTGTGAAGACCCAGGACTTAGCCAAAAAAAATTTAACATCGACAACTTCTCAGTCCCTCCCCCCCTTTCTGCTAAATTCCGAAACGGTCTCCTAAGCCCCTCCCCCCACAAGGGAGAATGAGCAGTGATTGACACGCAGTTAGACACCCCCACCCTGGCCCCGATTGGTGAATCTGAACAGGGAGCTGTGGATTTTTGCAAATCACACTACAGGCTGTAGTGTGATTTGCCAGAGGAGATGGATTTTTTTTAATTTTATTTTTAATTACCTGCTTCATGTAGTTCTACTGGAGCATAGGGGCAGTTTCAGCAAATAAGACATAAGGTTAGTTTTATAAGGCTTACCTACTGCACCTATAACATACATATGGATGTTAATATTAGTTTTTATTTCAAATAAGCTCCTTTAATTTACTGCTGGATCTAATTTTGCATTAAACAAATAAGTGAGAACAGTCCCATTTGAGAATGAATCTTCTGAAGCAATCTGTGCTGGAGGATTGGATAGAGGAAGTAGAAGTAGTAAGATTGTAAAATTAGATTACATGCGTTAGCTGATACCTACCTTGCATCAAGCAAATCGCCTTTTACTTCTATTCTTACTGTACAACAGTCTAAAGGCTTGGGTATGCTAGAAACAAGCTAGTTTGTAGGGGTGTCCTTTTAAGCAGGCTCTCCTTTCTAGCACATCTTGTCTCAGGAGAGAAAGCAACGATAAATGGGTTCAAAACAGTCCGAAAAATCATTTAGTTTAGTTTAAAAGTGGGAACCGCAGTGCTGCAGCACTAGCTGGTTGCTTCTACATGCAGCATCTAGAGTACTCAGCTCCCTCTACATCCACTTCTTCTCACAGCACATTATGTAGCTCAGAAAGATTAAAATAAGTCTATAGCGTCTGGCAGAAAGACCCGTCTGTAGTCCAGGCTGATTCACTGACTCCTCTGTCTTGCAGCCAGGCAGTTAACAACCCCCAGCCCCCGAACACATTATGCTGTAGCTGAGGCCAAGAATGTGAACAGGCAAAGGACGCCGATGACTCGGCCACTATTGTAACATGACTGTAAGAGTTTAGACAAGCCAGACCAAAGGGCTGAGTCATATTAAAGTACACCACAAACTTTCAAACTTTTTGTTCTCTACAGCAAGGGTCTTCCAACGTTTTTTAGGCCAAGAACCCATCAGCTGAAAGAGAGACAGAGCACGGACCCCCTACTACATATATTGTGAACATTTAGTTTCATATTAATATTATATATTATATATTAATATTGGCCGGATGGATGAAAATGGATAGATCAATATTCATACATTATTTATACAGCATGTTGTAATGTTAAACATACTTGTGGAAGGCACAGTGAGTCCTTAAGCTTAACTGTATGTGTGGATGGTTACTAAAGTGACTACCTTACGTAGCATTTCATCAATATTGTGTAAATGAAATTTATTTTATTTTTTTACAAATAGGCATCTTTGTTAATATGTTGGATTCATGTTAATGTATATTTTCAGACATTTTAATTATAAAAAAAAAAAAAAAAAAAAAAAAACGTGTTCACATAATAATTTGGCAGCCCCCTGCAGTAACTCTGAGGACCCCCCTAGGGGACATGGACCCCCTGTTGAAGATCTCTGCTCCACACAATGACAACTATTGCCTTTCTGTTAATTACAAATTGGCCTGAGGTGGAGGAATCAAGGTCTACAGCCATTTCAGTGTGGACATAGTCTCGCATTGCGAGACCTTCCTCCACAGCGCTGCGGAGGAGGGTTTGGCTAGTCCACACGTCATTCCGGGATGAGACAAAAACATGCTCTGGTTTATTGGCATTTCTTTAAACCGACCACAATCGTCTTGGGCGGCGCTATGCTTCGCACGGAGCCGCTGCAAAATTTGGGCAGTTTCCTTGGGAAGGAACTTGTTTTGGTGAAACGTGTGTGCATTAGAGCTGGCAGTCTTCCTCTATAATACCAATCGAATTTCATGTTATTTTTGGAAATATCCGAATAATAGCTCCAAAGCTAATCGCCGTCACTCTCTCACTTCTTCCTCGCGCTATATCTCACACACACACACACACACACACACACACACACACACACACACACACACACACACACACACACACACACACACACACACACACACACACACACACACACACACACACACACACACACACACTTTAAGCGTGTGGTTGTTGTTACACATTCTGTCCACTAGAGGGACTTCCAACATCAGCCTGGCCTTGAAGGGAACCTATGTCACGGCACATTGCATTTCTGGCATGCCACTCTTTGTTTACATTATTTTCCACCACGCACACAGCAACAAACAAATCAACAGAGAACTCTGTAATGAAACATTATCAACAAGTGTAGTGAAGCGGCTCTGCTGTAGAGGCTAACGGTGCTCAGTTAGCACAATGACATCATGTCAGCCAAAACGATTTGTCATAAAGTAAACTAAAACTAGTGTTAGCCACGATGCTAACAACCTTAATAACTAAGCCAAATGGTGCCATTTTATTGATTTATAAGCAACCTGTTTCTTGCAGGTTGTCACGTTACTGAGAATGCAGCTGTTAGAAGGTAATATATGAAGTTGAAGCTAACGCTGACAGCTGTAGGGCAGCTAACAAACGTTAGCTGTCTCCATGAAGCTCCCAGCTATGCTGCTATAACTCACGACGCAGCTAGAAATCAAGAACAAGCTAACTATTAACTCTATTGATTCACTTTGGCTCGGTGGGTGTTGATTTTAATCAATGTCATGTTAAAACTAATTCCCATCTTCTTCCGATTTCCTGCCGTAGCCTGTCACTCCCCCCTGTGCTAACGTTACTCGGTACGTTACTCAGTTCTCGGTAAGTTAGCTCACAATGCCGTGTGTTTCTCACTCCCGTAACTTATTGCTCATCAGACGTGACATGAGAAGAGGGAGATTAGCTAATGTTAGCCAAGCTATTTATATTAATACAAAATTAAAAAAATTAAATCACATTCAAATCATAATTTCAGCATTGAAACAGTATTGTTTTTTTTTACTATTTGAATTATATTCGACTTTCGGAATAAGTTCCAACAGCCCCTAGTGTACATTCAAAAGTTGTTTTAGTCGTGCAACATAAAACTCCGATTGGACAGATAGTCTAGCTAGCTGTCTGGATTTACCCTGCAGAGATCTGAGGAGCAGTTAACCAGAGTCCTCAGAAATCCACCGGAGTTTAAATTTTAAACATAAAGAAAGCAGAAAGTAATGGGACATCCGAAAAACAGACATCCCAAAAGAGTGACATCCGGCGGAATTTCCGGCAGAATGAGAGCAATCCCGGAAGTGGAACATCGCGGATATTGATTAGTGTGGACACGACTCTGTACATCAGAGTTTGTCATAAAGCTCAAGTTGACATTAGCACAGCTATGCATTCTAAGCCATGAAGCAAAAGATGGGATTAAGAGTCTTTCCCAGGCTCTCCTGGCGATCCAGTCACTTCTTAGACTCTCTCATCATCCGCTCTAATCCCTTCTTTCAGGATCCCAAGCACCCGGCCAGGATACCAAACTCTGTTTTCTTCCAGATACTACTTATCTGCCGCCTCCTCCTCCTGCCCTCTTCCTTATTCAAGCACTGAGTTGATGCTGTAGGCTGGTGGGTTCCCCTCATGAGAATAAACACTAGATATGTGACAGAGCCTGGGGCCCGAAATGAGACTACATTTATTAAATTATGCACTTTGGCTCAAGTGGTTAAAGAAAATCTGTAAAAGATTTCAAGCTTGATTTTATGGCGGCAACTATTTATTTTCTCGATTAATCGTCTGGTGAAATGTGTGAAAAGAAAATGTCCATCCCAGTTTCTCAAAGTCCAAGTTGAAGTCTTTAAAAAGGTTTTGTTTTTCAAAGAAGGTGTATGAATTAAATGATAATGAAATAAGACTTAACCAATCACTGAACTGACTATTAAGTCAGCATAAAAAGGGTGAAAAAACACAAATGCATAAATATCAGCTGTAACATTTACTAGACTGGTATTATCTTATAGGGCTGGGCGATATAGAGAAAATCTAATATCACGATATTCTTGAGCAAATACCTAGATGTTGATATTGCGACGATATTGTATGGTTGACTTTTGGTGCTTTAACAAAATGTTATTTACACAATGAGATTTTTGATCAATAATCTCCAGAAATGATTTAATGACTTCGTAGGTAAAAGGTAAATAATAGAACTACTAGAACAGTCTGGTAAGTTCAGAAAACCTGGAAAAGACAACACTTACCACATTACGATATTACAATATCCAAAATATAAGACGATATCTAGTCTCATATAGCGATATCGATATATTGCCCAGCCCTATTATCTTATATTCAAAGTCTATAAATCATTTAGCTGTAGGTCTCAGGCTTGGATAATAAGATATGTCATTGCTCAGAGACAAGCAACAAGGAACAGGTCCACATTATCTCTCTCCTCTCTTTATACCTTTCTCAAGGGTGTCTGACAAGCCCTTGTACAACCCCCCCTCCCCCAGGGTCTACAGAGAACAAACAGCAGGGCATCCATCATTGTTTGCTGCCTTTCAGTGTAACAGAAATCCAATCTACTGAATGAGACACATTTCTGTGGATTCCTCAAGCGTTCGGCATGATAGACTGAAAAAGAACACAATGACAACATCCTAGCACGACGTCTTGCAGGGAAGGTAATACGAGAAACATAACAAAGAGTATTACCGGTAAAGTTGGAATGAGTCTGTGCTTGAATTTATGATGCGAGTGATTAGAAGTGACAATGGATGTAAATATTTCAGAGGCTAGCTTGGTCATATTGAGCCGCTGCAAATATTTGCCTTCAGATTGTGGAACTAGGAAATAACTGAGGCTATATTGACAACTGGAGAGAGAAAAAGAAAAAAAAAAAAATGTAGACAAAAAAATAATTGCAGAACGAGAACTTGCAGGGCACTGTCCGTTAACCCACAATGAACCAAGCAATTATTATCACTTGTTCATTATCACTGAAATGGCTTTTGGTTCCTTTAAGATTCTATTAAGACCAAGTCCCATAACATAGTACAGCCTCTTAATTAGGGTTGGGTATCGTTTTGATTCTCCCCCCCCCCAATACCGGCGCCTAAACAAATACTTACTAATTTTTTATACATACATTACATACATAAAATAATTAAAGAATGGCTTGCTTATTGCTAAGGCCATATGCTCAAAATTAAATGATTTATTAAAAACGTAATAACTTATTTCACTACAAAATTGCTGGTAAATGACAAAAACAACTAGATGGGAAAAGGGTGTTTTACAATAACATTGAATGCACCACAAGGCTGGCAAGGTGAGTTTCAAGTAAACATACCATCTTTGTTGTTTTTCCGACTGGTCTAGTAGATACCAGTCGTTTAGGGACCGGTGCCATGTTAGCACCGGGTCTCTGTTAAAAAAGGTGCTCGGAGCGATGTTGGGTAACGTTCTTGTTGACGTTTGAAGTATTGTCAAACAAAACGGAGGCTAGGCTCGTTGTCGTTGTCTAGGACAGCTCTCCTCTCGCTTACTTTCCTCACCCCCCTTTCATGTGCACGAACCCCTACCCCCCAATCCTTCTTGTCGGCTGGAACACTGTTATGTTTCGTGGTGCAGGTTGGCGCAGTTTGTTTGTGTTGCCGTTTGTGGAGCCTGGGCTGTCTACAGACACCGCGTTTCTTTACAGTGTGTTCAGGGGACAGGCAGCTAACGGACAGTGGGGAGATGTTTGCTGTATGTGACAAAAATGTTGTAGCCTAAAAAACACGTGGCATCGCTTAGAGCACCTTTAATAGCACGTGCACCATAAGACCGTCTTTCCTCTACATCTTGACAGCCATGTCCTGGGGGAAAACCATGAGACATTTTCTCCTTGACATTTTTTTTTTTATCCCATAAGTAAGCCTTGGTTCTCACCTATCTGGTTGTGCATCTTAAATGCGATGTCAAACTGCAGGATGACCAGCATAAACTGGAACCAGGGGCTCATCTCCTTGTTAGGCAGAGGAATGTGGACAGCAAACACAATGTTGTTGGCCTCGATCTTCTTGGCCATGGCCTCATCGAAGGTCCGGATCTTGTCGCATTGGTTAGGACCCCAAGGCATGAACCACTTGGTTTCCTGTCGGTGCTTGGTTGTGTCCACGCACTTGGTGGCCAAGTAGTGGACCGCTGTGGTGGGGCTGGGAGCTGGTGAGACAAATACAGCGTGATGTTAGTCTAGGTGTCACGTTGAAATACTGCAGCAAAGTGTTTCAAGGTCCTGCCAAGCCTAAATTTCTCCTCAAACTAATAAATCAGAAAAAAAGTTTGAGCAGAAATCAATAAATAAAACTTGAGCCCTCTGGATTAAACCGTGCATGGACAATATTAATATCTTAGCAACCATTAGGAACAGTCAACAGTTTGGGTTTGAGCCAAATCCAATCCAAACACTTTGGCAATTACTTTTCACACTGTTTAGAAAATGCCTGGTAGAGAGTCTCTCTCTCTCTCTCTCTCTCTCTCTCTCTGAAGTGATGGGGAGGGAAAATTCCCGAAAGCTCTCAGGCACCGATTACACTGTTTACGCATTAAGATTCATGAGTTTGACAAGACTGGTGTTTGTAGTCTCTTCTCACAGGATCTTAGTAGTGCTTGGGAAAAGTTCAATCATTATTACGCAGGTACAAAAAAACCTTCGTCTCCTGTTGTTAAAGCTGGAAGTCTGGTGTGAACGACATCAGAGTCGTTTGAGAGTTCAGATGCAAGTAAAAAGCTAAACTCCGTTGTTTTTTTAAATATGTAGTGGAAATGATGTCAGACAATCAGGATTTCCACCTCATTTTGTAATATCAGGTCCAAACATGGGGTCTGTCGGTAAGCGATCTGTGCTGCCTGCACGATCAGTTATGCGCATAAATACATTAGTAGAAAAAGTGACGGTTTCCCAACACTATTTGTATCACGCATTCGTTGAAAATACTTGACGGCCAGGCGGCACAACTGGTGGCATAGTTTTGTAGGCTACATTTTATGTTATTCATTATGCAGTTCACGGCGGGTATTTAAAGTTAAAAGATAAGCACTTTTTCTGGGATTTGGAGTGTTATTTTGTGTATCTTGTGCTTCCACATACAAAAAACAAACATCCATGCTGTTTTGAGCGAGATACGGGTTTCTGAATGCATCCTGCTTTCAGTGAGCGGGTCAAACTCGGCAGGGCCGGAAAACATTTGGTGTGTGCCAACCACTTTAGCTAATACCACATCAGCTAGCTGTTTCTCCAACTTCGGTCAGTACAAGGCAGGATTAGCCGGGAGACTTCTTCTAAACGAGGGCGCACTTCCAACTTTGCGTTGAATGCCTGCAGATGAGGGACATGTAAGTAGTTCTATAGTGTTGTAGCAGTGTTTTGCCATTGAGAACGAGGTGGCTAACCACTAGCAGCACTAGCTTCTAGCTAGTAGTCCTTACCTAGCTATTTGCGACTCCCAACAAAGATGGGATAGAAGTGTGATGCCTCACTCTGTAGCTAAAACAGAGAGCTCAACACAGGGTGAAAAGAGGAGCTGCAGCAATGTGCAGTACAACAAAAACATGGTGTTTGTTGAATATTAAGCCATGTAAACCTATTCTGGTGCAACCTCTAAATACAATTATGAACCTGAAAATGAGCATAATATGGGCACTTTAAGTACTTATTATCACTGATCCAAAACCGCATATCGACGTCTGTGTACTACACCTTGGCGACAGTTATTTTTGTGACATGTAGTGTGGGGATGTTGTGAGGTTTTTAAATGTAGCTTACGCTATGCGTTACGAGGTGTTTACGTGGTTGCCAATCCAAAATAATGAACTTGTTGCATGTTACATGACCATACACCATTTTGGTTAATGTGGAATGAAGTCTGAGTCTGTCACTGCAAACCTTCAGTTTCTTCCACACTCCCCTTTGCGATTCATTGTGAAATGAATGAAATTCCCGCGGTGCAAAAGGTGCTCAAGCGTGGAACAGATCGTGCAGTGTCATGAACGGATTATCATCTGCGCATGCGAACATTTTGCGCATGCGCATCGCGCAGGCAGCACAGATCGTGTACCCGCATGGTCAAGCTGTCCATTTATTTATAGAAAAAAAATAAAAAAATAAAAGGGAACACGGCGACTTATTGGGAATTTAGCTTATTCACCATAACCAAGAGTTAGACAAGTCCATACATGCCCTTCTCATCTCTGTGCGTGCTGTAATGCTGTCCGACGGCCCCAGGGGCAGCAGCCCATCACAGAAAATGCAGGTGAATGGTTCCAGATATCCTACTGCTCCGAATTGTGACAAAATAACACCAACATGTTCCTATTTACATGTTGTGATTTGTAGAATCACAGAGTGTACAAAAAAAAACAACGTAACATGAGACACAGCCATCTTCTAACCGTAAACAAACTGGGAACTATATTCTCAGACAGGCTTGCTGCAAAGCAAATCATTCCACCCAAGTACTATATTCTTCCGCCTGAGAATATAGTTCCCGGTTTGTTTACGGTTAGAAGATGGCCGTGTCTCATGTTACATTGTTTTTTGTACAAGCTGCGACTGTACAAATCACAACATGTGAATAGGAACATGTTGGCGTTATTTTGTCACTTATTCGGAGCAGTAGGATTACTGGAACCATTCACCTGCATGTTCTGGGCTGGCCTGCTGCCGCTGGAGCCGTCAGACAGCCTTACAGCACGCACAGAGATGAGAAGGGTATGTATTGACTTGTCTAACTTTGGGAGTTTCATAAGGCTGGGTGTAAACGATTATTTATTAAACGATTAATCGGGCGATTATTTTATCGATTAGTCGACTAATCTAACGATTATTTTTCTGTTGCTCGATTAATAAAAACCATAATGTATCTCAAATAAATACCAAAAAAATCTTAATAATATACTTTAAACAGTTTTGCACAGCAAAAAAATCTTCTGCTTTACACAAAATTAAATAAATACAATTATTTTACTGTTATACAAAATGAAAGGCCAGCCTGTTTACTCTTTTACAGTACATAACTCTCATAACTCTAAAAAAATTAATAAGTTGTAGTGCAAAAAAACACCGTGCAGTGCACAGTATAGACATTCCTGAGAGTGTTTAACACAATATAAAATTCCTGTTTTCAGTTTTACAGTCCCAACATAAATCTCTCCTGTACAAAGCTACCGCAATCTGCTTGCTACCGTTAGCTAGATCTAGCAGCTGTACACTTTGGTGGTGCTAGGCTAAAAAACGCATCCTAGCTCTGTGTGTTCGTGCTAGGTTAGTAGCTAACGTTCATGTTAGCTAATGTTAGCTACTATAGATAGCTGCGTTCTGCAGCCGTAAGCTAGCTACCATTCAAGCCAACATTAGATGATAACTAACGTTAGCTAAACACAGCTGTCTAGGCGCCAGTAGCTAGCACAGTAACCTAGCACGAACAAACTGCACGGAGAGCTAAGATAGTTAGCTAGCACCACCGAAGTGCGCAGAGCTCAAGCTACACAACACACTATGCAAACATGAAATTAATTTAGCCAACGTTAGTACTACTTGTTATTGTCTCCTTCACGAGTGACAATGGGGTGCCTCCGTTTCAGATGCTCCCACATTGCTGTTGTGCTGGTGTGGTATTCCAACTCCATTTGACAAAGAGCGCAAATAACGACACCTTTTACGTTTGGGACTAAATTTGAAGTATTCCCATACCTTCGATGATTTAGGGCGAGCTGTTTTTTACGACTTTCTTTTAATGGGGCTTTTTGCAGGGCTTTGTTGGGAATTATGTGAGGAGGGTGCTGTTTCGTTCTCCATTCTGCAATGTTTTGGTCTCCCACGTGTATGTGGCGAGCTGTTGCGAAGCGTCAACGCAAGAATTTGACGTTGACGTACTTCTGACGTCATCGACGCATCGCTACAGGCCTAGGGTTACGGTGAATAAGCTAAATTCCCAATAAGTCGGCGTGTTCCTTTAACAAAACCTCCCCATTTGCCTGCTGCCTACATGCATTCACGTTGACGAAACAGACCTATATTCATTAAATAAAGTTGATTTAAAAGAAGACTAACACATGAATGATTTTATTCATACCAACTTAGAATGTCGTTTGAGGTTTATTTCTTTAGGGTGATGATGATTTTCCCACCTTGCCTTCCAGGGCTTCTGTACAAAAATTTATTATCCATACAGCATATGCAAGAAAACTTTAAAATTAAGCAATGAATCAGAATAGTTTGTGCATCGTTACTTATCTGAACATCTAGCTAATCACATCTGTTCACTTGTAACAGAGAGCTGAAGGGTGGACACCACAAATAGTTACACCCTTTGGCTGACAGTCCACACACTCATAAAAACTCAACCAAGGCTAACTTCAAACAACCTTCAACTGTGTGATTGTGTTAACAGCTGTGTAAAAATAACACACACACACACACACACGACTGAATTAAACCCAGTTATCTGGCACCACTTTGGAGTTCAATTATCTAGTGACCCCGAGTCCAGCAGCACACCGACTCCTCCAGTCTCCACCGCAGTGTGTCCAGAATAATGGCCGTACCCTCAGCCTGCTGACCCCATGCAGTGTCCCCGGGTTTGTCGGGAAACAAGGGGAGAAAACCCCCCTTTCTACTCAATTACCCCTGCCGCCCCCGGCCACCGAGCAAACACAAAGGAATCCGGCTTCATTAAAACCATCTCAGCCAGGAACGAACCGAACAAGCTAATTTATCACCAGCTAGCCCGTAGGGAGTGTAGACTGGGGGACAACGGAGACCGGCTGAATAGTATTTGGGGCTGTTTTTCAGATTTCAGCCCATAAGAAAAAGAGTAAGATATCCTTCACACGTACTCAATTTCTCTCAACTGTCTGTGTAGAGCGCTGCTGTGCTTAGTGTAAGTGAGTGGGTGGGTGGCTGGGTGAATTTGAAGAAACTTGACAGCAACTCCAATACAGTCCTCAAGGCAAAACGCAACTTTGACAGCTGTGTGCACTTGAGTATTTTTGTGTGCACCACTGTCTGTCTCAATGTAAATTAAACTAGGGGGAGGAGGGGGGGGGGGAGGAATCTTTCTATTTTCCTTGGGGGAAGAGGAGGAATCATGAACGTTTTGCCTGCGAGGCGGTAGGGATTTGGGGAGAAGGTAACGTTAGTTAGAGATGCTGCCCGGGGCCCCAAACAGCAGACAGACATTATGAGAGCGGAAGAGAGGAGAAAGAGAAGGAGGGGTAGGTATGAGGAGGGAAAGAGGTGGGGGGAGAAAAGAACTGTCGAGTTTTCAAAGAAGTACAAAAAAAACAACACAAAGGTTGGATGTATTTCAGAGCATTCCTGTGTTGAGAATCAGAAACGTACCCACAGATATGGTATTCTGCGTTATTTTTAGCCAAAGACACGAAGCCAGCGGTTGTGGCATGCAGAGAGCGAACACCTTGATACAAAGCAGTGATTTAACGGAGGTGCACTTCGGCAGCTTTGGTTTCAAAGTACCGCATTGTTTGAGCACGACTCGGTCAAATACAGCGAAAAGTTAGCTCTCGCCATTCTTTCTTTCTTATGTAAACGTTGGTTAACCCTGGTATGGAGGCATGTAAGGAACAGTTCAACTTCAAACTTTGTGCGTTTACAGTTTAGAGACGTTAACGTTTACATGTCAACATGCATGAGCGTACAAAGACACGCTAGCTACAGAAATGATACAAGTAAGGGATACAAAAAAACGAGAAAAAAACGGGGAAAACTTACCAATTAAACCGCCGACCATGAAGGCAAACGCCTGAAACAATAGCAGAGTAACTCCCACTATCACCAACTTTTTGGTGCTCATATTTTCAATAATAGCCCCCGCCATTGCGAAGGAAAAGGTTGGAGTGAAAATATCACACCGAGCGAGAAACAAGCAATAATGTGGTGGAATAGGGACGAAAACGTTGCATCCACGACCAGTAGGAAAGCAAGCTGGGCCCCTCCACCGCTCTGCTCCTGCCTTTCAACTTCGAAGGAGGAAAGGGAAAAAAACGTGAATCACATGACCGTATAGCACTCAGCGTTATCCCCTAACAGCCAACACTAGACCGGGGAAAGATCTGTGGCGCGCCACCGCATTGCAATAGAGACTGGTAACGCAGGTTACCGTGCCATTGAATGACTGTAATAGCGCCCCTGTTGTGCGTTAGGCTACAGCCTGCAGGGCTATTTAAAGGAAGATTTTAGAAGTCCCATCTCATGTTTAGTGCCGCCAATAAACCGTCAACACATTGTCCTTCAAACATCTATTCTTGAAGTGACAACATTTGACGTTTGTGCCATCAGCTAAATATGGTAAAAAATATAAACAGTCTGCAGTTTGGGTTTTAAATAATAAAACCCGTGTGAAGGAATGTTGTTTTACACCTCATTGTTTCAAGCGGGAATTCAAACAGCAACCCACTCACCAAAAAAGGGCCTTGAGCTGATATTAAATCAGATTTTTCCTTGCACATGTGAAAACACCTACCATGATGGAGTTGTGAAAAAGAACTAATGATTTTCTTGACTTGTCTTGGATTTCTGACATAACAGCCTCACCACTACTTTTCTTTTATTGTCTTTTAGAAGTCCTATGTTTTGTAGGCCTAGTATTTTTTGTTATTTATTTACCTTATGATATATAAATAATGATATTGGTTTTTTTAAATAGTTTTTCATCACACAGGAGTAACTGTTGCAGTATTAATGTTTCAGAGACTCTGCCTGAGCATTCCGTCAAGCACAAAGCCTCTGAAATGAAATCAAGTAAATGATTAAAATGTTTATTTAGCCATCCCTGAACCGTTTTTTTCATTCACTCATAGGATGGGTTGGGCTAATGGGCTTTCTACTGAGTTTGTATATTCAAGATTACAAATCCCACACTGCTCAGCGTCTCAATTCACGGTATCATGGCAGGATATAGACATTTCCAGGTTGTAACGCTGGCGGATGTTTCTTCTCTAAGAAACCTGTGTCTCTGCATCCGGAAGAACAGCACAGCTGCGGACTGAGCTTTTCATGTCTTCTTTCTTCTTAGACAGATGCTGCGAGCTGCAATAAGATCCCATTCCCTTTTCCCGAGAGAGAAGAGAGAGAAACATAGGATGATGCTGGTGGTGCAGGATGTGGACATTTATGATTAATCTTATTCCTTTACTCATTATAGCCTTGAAAATGTTCAAACAGAAAACACAGTTTGAAGTACTGGAAGTTTTATTTAAAAGCCATCCATGTGAGCATTTTAGGGTCAAGTAATAAAGACAACAGGCACATGTACATACAGCTGTAAGCCTTTTAAAATTCACAAGCACAGAATATGATGCATGTAATAAAATGCAGCATGCAACTTCTAAGAAGTGTACCACATTCCCAATGATAAAACTCAACACATAGTTATAGAGTAAACAGTTTCTGTCTAAAATACTATTTTGGAAAAAAATAGACTGAAGACAGGCAGCGAGGAAAGCATGATGGTGTCTTCTGAACTGAAAGAGAGCAGAGAGAAACAGAGGATATCTCCATGTGTGTGAAATGGCTTCTATTCCTATTTCCTGAACGTATGAGGGGCTTAGATAAAGACGTAAAGGCGACAAGCCGTTGGATGCAACAGATCAATAAACCACTTCTATCAAATTAAGATAATGTTGCTACAGGAAGTCATCTGACTACTGATGTGATGAATTCTTTTTATGAAGTCCGATGTGCTGCACCGTGACCAAGGCATAGAGGCAGCCCTTCAACCTGATAGCAGTGATAACATTGGTTTTGGCACTTAGGGATTGGAATTAAGATAAACAAAATGGCAATAGCAGTTGCTGGACAGGTAAGGAGTCAGACTGGTAGGAAGAGCCTTTAGTTTTGTGCTCAGAAACGAGCACGGATTTTGTCCAATGGACACCCATCCCACATATTGGAATCCCAGGCCTGGAACCAGCCAGTGAAAGTTGGAGGCTCTGCTCCCTGTTTGATGGTGGTGATGGGCAGTCCTTTGCGGCCAGATGGGTCGGAGTCCACATAGTCTTTTGCTGCATGACAAGAAGTAGATAGAGAAAGGGGTATATAGAAAGACAGAAAAACAGACAGGAGACAGAAAGTGAGAATATGTGTTGTCCTCGGGTCAAATTTGACCCATTTTCAAAGTTTTTTATATCAGAAGTATGGGTTTCTTTCAACTTAATTGCCCAAAAGATAACTTGGATGCATGCATGTTGTATGGAAGCCATACGACATTCTTCTCAGGTAAAACGAATGATTATTTCCTTTGAATTTTGGGTGTTTTATTCAATTTCATAGCATTTGTAAAATATTTTTAAACGTTTTTAAAATAGTATCCTGACTAAACTTTGACATAAACTCAACATCCTCTGATCTTAACTATTAGTCATCATAATTTCTGCTTTTTTTAATTCAAATTTGGTATAATGTCATTTAAATTAGGTTTATTGACCACGAATAAAAGAAAGCGTTGAAAAGAGTTACAAAATCATCAAAAAAAGCAACAAAAAAAAAGTAAATTTTGAATTTTGGAAGGACAACAAGTTAATGGTCGACAGGAAGACAATACGAGGGTTTTTTTGCCCACTTGGTTTTAAAGGAAACTGACATATTACCACCTTGTAAGCTCATATGGCGAACATGTGAAAACAGCTGGCCATTTAAATATCCAGTAGATACACAGTAACAGTATCATTCATTTGGGGGAACTGCAGAGTGGGGTGATCATTTTCTGTGAGTTTGTCACAATGAGCAACACCTTTCACGTTACACATTTTTTCCCTTAATATAAAAATATTGATTGGCTTTAAGATGTTGTAGTTGAATATGTCATAGCCATCATGCATACAATCATAAATGCATGTACAATAGGCCTTAACATTATAATTTTTTTCCACGTGCATTTTCCTCAATACAGTATAATTATGTATATAATTATATATAATTATTTGGGTCTACATGGTTAACATTGTCAAAAGGGCCCGTTCAAAACTTACAGTAGACACCTGGAAAACATGCTCCCAGCAAGACAAAAACATAGGTCGCAACTGCCCTGAAAGCCTCATTTGGGATTAGTTAACATATACCAAGTTTGAATTAAGATGCCTACTTTACAGGTTTGACAGACCCACGGTAGCATCCTGAAAATATGATGAAAAAATAATTTCGGTTCCTCATTTCGGTTCCACTTGTCATATTTTCCCTCTGTCGCTCCGAAACGGACGTAAAAATATCACACTTTCTCTGTAGGCTACTTTTAAAATGCCATATTTTCCACCAAAACGGACGTAAAAGCATATTAACCATTCACTGCACGTGATCGCTAGTAAACATATTACATCTTTGATGTCATTTTTCAGTTTTTCAAGAATCGGTTTAGGAATCGGAATCATTTTAAAAGTGCAGGTACGGCATCGGAATCCAAACGGTACCCAACCCTAGTAGTAATAGAGTAAACTGTTTCTGTCTGACATACTATTTTGGAAAAATAGGGGCTTAGATAACAGATCAATAAACCACTTCTATCAAATAAAGAAAATGATGCTACAGGAAGTCATTTGACTCCTGATGCCTACTTAACAGGTTTGACAGACCCACAGTAGCATCCTGAATCGTGGCACTCCGCTCCACAGTGGGAAATGATTATTCAAGAAAACCTACAAGGAGCATTTTCTCAACAAATTTGAAAACTTGAAATACTTTCGTTAAAGCCAACAGCCATGACTTTATAGTGCTTTCTTGCAGAAAGTATCTGAATAAAGACAGTATGATCTGTTTGGTGTTAGGGTTTTTGTGCAACAAACCTAATTTGGGAGCCCCAGTCTTTTCCTCTGCATTAGCTTCGTTGCCAACCCAAAGGAAGATCTGCAGGGAGGAGAAACACACTCAGTCACTCAAATAGTCTCTGGCTCCTAAATGGTGGAACGAGCTTCCCATTGATATCAGGAAAGCTGAAAGTCGACACATCTTCCGCCACATCTCTTCCGACTGCACCTTGGCTAAGAAGATTGATGGTTATTTAAAAAAAAAAAAGCACTTTCATGAAGCACTTTATAGTTGGCTTATTTGAAGCTAATGTACTTCTATGTGATTCTTGCTGTTGGCAGTTTGTGCCTTCATGGTTGAATGCACCTATTGGAAGTCACTTTGGATAAAAGCGTCAGCTAAAATGTAATGTATTGTAATGGCTATGCAGAGTTTTAAGAGTATGCCTGCCTCTATCTAGTCTCAGTACATTTCACACATTAAAATTTTTTTTCTGCATGCTCTAATGATGACGACAGAGAGCTCTTCTTACCTGGTCCCAGGTATCCAGGAGCATGACATCATCAGTGGCCAGGTCTGACTGAGTGAAGTCCCCTGGTACTTCTTCAACCTGTTAGACAAAACAGAAGAAAACTCAGACTGACTGTGTGTGGATTTGTGAGTGTTAACCATTTGATATTACATTATATTAACATAGCTGCTACATCTGAAGCACATACGCCTTAAAGTACTCATATTATGCTAAATTTCAGGTTCATAATTGTATTTATAGATTATATCAGAGTAGGTTTACTTTTCAAAAAACACCATATTTTTGTTGTACTACACATTTCTGCAGCTCCTCTTTTCACCCTGTGTGTTGAGCTCTCTGTTTTAGCTACAGAGTGAGACATCTCACTTCTATTCCATCTTTGTTGGGAGTCGCACATGTGCAGTACCTAGGTAAGGACTACTAGCCAGTCAGAAGTAGAGTATGAGGGCATGCATTATAACGTGTGTTACAAAGTGACACACGTTCGTCACGGAAGTAAAGGCTGGACTACAATAGAGCTGTTTGGAGAACAGTGTTTTCTGTTGGAGATTGTAAGTCCCTTTGGGGTGGACTTTTTCACTTTGTAAACCTATAACATGCACAAATATATAACACTATAAAGGAAAAGGGAAAAAGCCAAAAAGCATAATATGAGCACTTTAACGACAAAAACAAACTGTACTCTTATGTCACTGTGACTTACAATAAGTCTTCCAGTTTTGTTGGAGCAGCCAAACAGACGTGGGGGATGGGCCACGCTCTGCAGACTCTTGGAGGTCTGATATTCTTTTTTGCCACCAAGAGCAGTCCAGAAATCACCTGGGAGAGAAGAAAACACAACGTCCATCGGCTCCAAGTTTGTCCCATATTTGGTGCTTTTGTTTGTTTGAACGGGAAGTTCTCCACAAAAGAATGATGCCGCTGTTCTTTGGGCCAGTCAGTGACGAGATGCATCAAGATTTCAAGTTGAATCAAAACCAGACCAGAAACCCAGCAGTTACGGTCTATCAATTCGATCAGGCATTGGGCCTATGACTTTGTGCTCCATCTTCATGGCAACATACAGAATGTAGCAATAAGACTTGACTGCGTTGCAGTTACGGCCTTTTACTTTTAGCTTTTAAAGTCTTCATGAGGACAATTAGTGGCATTTTTTAAACAACATAACAGAGTTGAGCTGCTTTTAATCCTCAAAGTTCTGTCACTTAAGTAAAGTACAACTGATTACATATAACTTTTGGCTTTGAACTACTGCACAGGCTAGTCTATATCCACGAGTTGTCTGTTGCACGACTAAAACAACCTTTGAACGTACACTATTTTGCAGCGGCACCGTGGCTCTGAGAGAGTTTTGTAGAGGTGATGGGCTTAATTAGCTTTGTATCAACTCATTTTGCAATAGCTTTAATGTAACGGGCATTTATAAAATATAGAATAGTTGCGCACTATAGCTTTAAGTAACAACCTTTTATTACATACAGCATATTGGTCCTCAGGGGACACTCACCTGACTCTTTGCCCTCTGACACTTGGGTGGCACTGCCACCCAGGAAGTCCACCACATGCTTGGAAGCCCCCACCTCCTCATCACTGGCACCCACTCCCCGCCACACAAACAAGGCCTTTGGGGTCTTCAGCACAAACACGTCGTTGGTGTTCAGTTTGGAAGCAGAGACCTCGACCTGGGGGGGGACACATGTAGACAGGTAAGAGGGGAAATCAAGGATGACAACTAGGGCTGGGTATCGTTCATAAAATGTTGATGCCGGTACCGATGCCAATATGGTAACTGCAATACCGGTTCCTAAACGATACTTTTTTTCGATACCAATATTATAAAAAAAAAAAGAAATTACAACATTACACATTCATTTTTCAGCTCCTACTACGTGAGCCTGTCTCTGTGCGTGCCATAGAGTTTTTCCTGACTGCCTCTACGCCGTGTAATGTTAGCCTATCACAAATATAATATAAGATCATATAAAATCTTGGTAGAAGCATGCTGCATGCTTATTGGCTCACTGACGCTGATGAGATACTCCTTAGGTATTGAAATTGGATATTGAATGACAAGGCATTTTTGATACTCGATACTTTAGAGGCCATTCGGTCAGTGCCTAAAAAAGTATTGAATTCAGTAACAGCCCTAGTGACAACACAAGCCCACGTGCTGGCAGACGGCTCACCTCCACAGCCCGGGTAGCGCGCGCAGAGCTCTGCCGGATGTGGAAGAGGCGAGTGCTGGCGGCCTGCAACTGTCCACCTTTGCGTGACGTTCCTCCCATGTGGATGATCATGGGTTTGCCCTGGAACAGGCTCATCAGGTGTGGAGGCTCCTGGCCCTGAGTCACTCTCACCTGCAGTATGGATCAAGGCATTAAAAAAAAACTTCACCGTGAAAGTTGGTGGCTATTCTAGCTTACATACATAAGTGACCAAATAAAATATTGTATGTCACCATATCCAGTAATATCAACAGTCTATATGTCTAATTAACAGGCAGTCTATATGAAGATGTATAGGGACCATGCTAATATGTTTACAAATGTTGTAGACTTTACATTGTTTTTACTTTACTTCATACTTTTATTGATGTTAACACATCAAGTTTGAATACTTTTCTGTGTTCAAAATGTTTTTATTTGGTATTCCAGCCAGTTTGAATACTTTTCTTACAGAACCATAGATCATTTAACAGAATCTGATGGATAAAGTACATTTCATTTGTAGTAAATGGGCTAAAACATACAAAACCGCCTGTAGGGTGTTTTAAAGAAAGCATGTATAAAATAATGCCTGAAACAGTTCAATGTCGTTATTATTAGTGAGGGTTTGCCTTTTAATAGTCACTGACCAAGGTTGAATTTTTCCCCTTTGTGTTGATGCAACAATCAAATAAATGAGACTCTTTCTTAAGTAACTCCAGGCATGAGTTGAAGCTTCACATTTCAGTAGGTGATGTGGCAGCACTTGTTGGCCAACTCTGGCCATGACTGTAAAGTTGTTGTAAATCCTAAATTTATTATGTGGTGTGTAAGGAAGCGCAGTAGTTTGTGTTTAGTGATATCAACATATGAACATTACAGTGACACTGCCCTCTGCTGGTTGTCCAAGGATGGTTGTTTTTCGTGGCAGAAGAGTGAAGATATTAATGCAATTTTGGGTTTTAGAGACCTGTACTTAATCCTCTGTAATAATTTAGTTTAATAGATTTAAGACGCTGAACCCCCTTTAGCACTGTCTCTATTATACTCATCCTTTAGAGCATGGGTCTTCAACAGGAGGTCCGGGACCCCTAGGGGGTCCTCAGAGTAAATGCAGGGGGGCCTCCAAATTATTGTTAGGTTTTAAATTTTTTTCAAAAATCCTAACATCCTAACATGAATCCAACATATTATTAGCAAATATGAATTCCAACTGATAATAGGCATACTGACCTATAGGCAAGGTAGTCACTAAGGTAGCAATCCACAGATACAGTTAATTTTAAGGATTCCCTTTGCCACATGTATTTTTAACATTAAACATGATTTATAAAATCATGCAAACAATTATTAGGCTATTTTATTAGCATATGCAAACAAAGGTATGAAGCCTTTAGGCCGCCCTACATGTTATTGTAGGCCCAGTTTCATGCAACTTCATTTTCTACGTAGCAAGGGGTCCCTGTTCCATCTCTCTTTCAGTTAGGGGGTCCTTGGCTTAAAAAACGTTGAAGACCCCTGCTTTAGAGCACCCAAGCCAAACAACTTTGTACAAGTTATGTACAGAGTTTTAATCAATAAGAAGGTAGACGCTTTATGTTATTGTCAAAGTTTCAGGTTAGTTCTCAATTTTGACACCTAAGCTGTAACTTCTTACTCAACTTCTTTCCACAATCCTCTTGTCGTATTCAGAAAACAACTGGAGCTTTGTCTATTCATGTCAGCTTCTAGGAAAAAAAATAACTCCTAATATAATTACTTCTTACACTAAATGCATTCATTTTTAACTATCCCTTTAATACTCCCTGAGTCACAGTCTGTCGGTCAAGTCTGGTGTTTAGTTTGTCAAATATTTGGGATAACGATGGGACCGTACAGCATCTGAACCTGCACCTACGTGCGACGGAAAGGTGTGCGGTGTGCCAGCGTTAAGCACTAACCTGAACTGGGGAGCCTCCCATTGAGTCATCCAGCTTCACTGTGAGGAATGCCGACGCAGCCAGTTCATCCTGTGTGCACTTCAGCCCCTGCCTAACACAGTAACACACACACACACATACAGTCTGAAGGGTTTTCAAAGAATTCTCCTGGGTGTGACTGGGTGTGTGGGTGTGACTGGGTGTGGTGGGGTAATGTGTGTACACGCTCACCTACAGTATGTTATTCATACTGCATTACACAAATTGCACAGTACATATGTGTTTGCATGTTTGTTGTTACCCACCAGGTGTAAATGATGTGTTGCTCGCGGGCTCCCTGTCTGTAGCTGTAGAGGATGATGTAACAGTCTCCGCCGTAGAACTGACCGTAGGAGGAGGGATCCACAGGCACCATTTCTCCCTCAACACGCCAAATCTGGAAGCCAGTACCACAACCTGTTTTTCCCCACACTTACCACACTGTTTTATCTGGTTCTCTTTTAACACACTTATAACAGACAACATCAGATCACTCCTATCCTAGCTCCACTTCACTGGCTCCCTGTCAGTTCAAGAATTGATTTCAGATTTTACTGATCACTCTTAAAGTTCATCAGTCAGGGTCTAGCCCCAGACTACATCCTAGAAATGCTGACCCAATGCTGAGCCTGTTCGCAGCCTTAGATCCTCGGGCAGGGCCTTTCTAACTGTTCCAAAGTTGGGGCTTAAAACCAGAGGCGATCGTCTCTATTAGAGCTCCTCAGCTTTGGAACGACCTGACCGAGGAGATGAGGCTTGCTGAATCAGTGACTTCTTTTAAATCACTTCTTAAAACACATTTTTATGAATTTGCTTATATCGTCTTTTTCATTGTCTTGTTACCCTATCACCTGTTCATTTTGTTTATTGAATTGTCATTTTTTTCTGTAATTTAAATGTGTCCCATCTTCTATTTTCACTAATATCATGATGTGTATATATGTGTATGTGTAGCACTTTGTAAACCCTTTTTTTTTTAAAGTGCTATACATATAAAGTTATTATTATTATTATTATACCTGGACTTTGCCCTTGCCATCATCCACCATGCCGTGCTGGGCTGCCATGGCCTTGTTGGAGTGCAGGGTGGAGGCATCGAAGGGCACCTGCGCCACTTTGGCTATGCGGCCGATGGTGAAAGCCTTACTGGGGCCGGTTGTCTGGTCTTTGTCTCTCCAGTCGCTGAAGAACTGCTTAAACATAGTCGGCTCAGCTCCTGCAGGAAGTACCTGGATCTGTAAGGGAAATAGGTCAGAGAAGACATTTTTAATTACCTGCATCTTTAACTTGACATCATATGTGAGGATTTTCTTTAAAGTGCTCATATTATGCTCATTTTCAGGTTCATAATTGTATTTAGAGGTTATATCAGAATCGGTTTACATGGTTTAATTTTCAAAAAACATTGCTGCAGCTCCTCTTTTGTGTTGAGCTCTCTGTTTTAGCTACAGAGTGAGGCATCTCACTTCTGTTCCATCTTTGTTGGGAGTCACACATGCGCAGTAGCTAGGTAAGGACTACCACTAGGGCGTGCCACACTAGCAGCTAGGCGAGCATTATAACGTGTGTTACAAAGTGACGTGCATTCGTCACAGAAATAAAGGCTGGACTACAATAGAGCTGTTTGGAGCAGTTTGTGAACAGTGTTTTCTGTTGGAGATGGTAAGTCCCTTTGGGGTGTACTTTGGGCTTTTTCACTTTGTAAACCTATAACGTGCACAAAAAAGATATATAACACAATAAAGGAAAGGGGAACAGCCGAAAAGCATAATATGAGCACTTTAAATCATCTCACAACAGAGGAAAGTCTCCCCTAATTATTTGAAACCAAGATGCTGCTTTTCTGCGAGACACGTGTTTGTTTGACATGTCAGCGTTACCTGTGTCTTGGCGGAGTATCCCTTGTCTTTGATGAACTGCTGACCTGTTGCCATGGCTGCTTTACGTTCTGCCGCGTTGGCCTTGGGACCTGGTTGGAGTCAGATAAGACATGACATGGTGAGAAGGCCATAATTCTCAAGAACACGGTGCGATTTGACTCTCCCTTGTGCTTAACTGCCTAGTGTCTACTATTTTCTAAAATAGCATGTTTAGAATTTCTGCAGGAGAAACTAATGGAGGAAAAGCTAAATGCTAATGCTCTTTTTCCTGCCGTGTTCTTGAGTCTGTAAAGCTGTCGGCACCTTTCCAGACAAAGATGTTGTTGTCCACCCCGTTGTCCACGATGTAGCACTCCTCTGGGGACAACATGGCCTGTTTGAAGGGACTGGCCGGAGCCACGACTGACACCTTTATCGAGCCAGAGGCATCGGAGATCTGCGAAGCAGAGGGACAGCATCAGCTACCAGCTACATTCAAGAAACCTTTTATTATTTGTCACATACAATCGTACAGTACTTCAATCTCTGCATTTAACCCATCCTAAGCATTAGGACAGCCACACACAGTAGCAGCGTCCGGGGAGCAACTTGAGGTTCAGTGTCTTGCTCGAGGACACTACTGAGACATGTTCTCAAAGTGTACAGTAAAGTGAGGACATGTTTCTTCAACAGCCTCAAAGCCTCTTCATTTGTTACAATATTCAAACATATTTTGATTTTTCATATTGTCAAGGTGCCTCTTTGTAACTGCAGAATGTGCCAGTGTAGACTTTATCATATGAGCTACATACATATCTTATTTTATACCATTCTCAAACTCGAAATTTTTTGTCTGATTTTGGAAAGTCATGTTAATCTTTGCAATTCTTTTGGACTGGATCCAGGCTATCAAATCAGTAGCACAAGAATGCAGCACACTCCTTTTTTTCCACAGTTATCAGGCTATACATTTTTAATCCTGTTTAGTGTAATATCAATTTGTAGTTAGGAACTCTTATTTCCCACCCAGAAATCAAAGCCACATATACAGTATATACAGTATATAAATTCTGTGAAATGTTACTGACCGTTACTTACATCACTCACCATGTAGAGGGCTGCCTTCTTTCTGTTGGAGGTGTCTACCTTATCATCATCCACAGTGCTGGGAGCAATGTCGGGTTTGGGCCCCAGAGTCTACACAACCAGAGGAATGAGTTATTGTTTTCCTCTTTTTGGTCATGATTATCACTTTTGCTCCAAGTTACAATTTAGTTTTTATACACAGATAAAGACACGGCAGCCTTGATGGTGATTTGTTTTGTAGACTACGTTCTACAGCTTTTCTCAGATTCAAAAAAATATATATATATTCTCTCTATCCTCTCTTTCTCTCTCTCTCTCTCTCTCTCTCTCTCTCTCTCTTTCTCTCTCATTAGGCCTCTCTGGAGTTAACCCTCCTCTCGTTGTAAAGGAAGTGTTTAAAATGCCGCCTTGGCGCAGAGTTGGCACATGAGCAGCGCATTACAAAGGACAGCATTGTGTCCACTTGTTCCCACGCTGACTAATCCCACTAACACTTATAGCTGCTTCTGCTCACATCTGATCACCTTTGGGCTGAAAGCTTCAGTGTGCGGCTGAGATTCACCAGAAGAGGAATGTGTGTGTATGTGAAATTGTGTGTCACCTCCAGGGGCGATTCTAGGATCAGACCTTTAGGGGGGCTCAGCCCCTAATGAGAACGTAACATGGATACAGTGCCTTGCAAAAGTGTTAACCACCCCCTCTGCCAAATCAGTAATTTCAATAGCTGATAATCTAAACCTGACACTTTATAAGTCACAGTAATAACGACCAATTTGACACAATGTTCTAACATTCAGCTATTTTAGTTGCTGACGTTTGAATTTAGGTTCTTATCTGCGCCAGGACATTACCAACTTCTTCTCTGGGGACTACCAACGTTAAACTTCCCAACCGCGCTCCTGCTCTCCCTCTGACAGATCAGATAGAGACCATTGACTGTTAATATTAATGGACAGAGCATGTGTGATGTCACCCATTGGTTTGTGGAGATCTGCTATGAGTCGTCGAGTTTGCCGTTACGGGCGCAGCCATCTTGGTTGCGGATGTGACTATTTTAGACCAGAGGGAGGAGTGAGGGAGGAGCCATAGACTGTTGGGCTCTATCTGACTATGACGTTAGCTGAGAGTTGGCAACGCTTTAAATATATCTTTGTCCCATAGTTATATTACATATAAGACAGGCCGCAGACTGTCAATCACATCATAGCCACGCCCTAAAACACCCCTTGCTTTATCGTCGATTTTAAAATCAACGAGACCATAATTCCAAAAATGAACATCATTCTGTATTGCAGAAGACTTAAAAGTAGCGATTGAGACCATAAACTCATGATGAAAATGTTTACGGAGGTAATAAATCAAGTGAGAAGTGGGTCACTTTCTCATAGACTTCTACAGAAACCGACCTCCTTTTGCAACCGCACGTGTCGCCCCCTGCTGGAATTCAGATAGAATGCAGGTTTAAGGCACTTCCGCATTTGCAGCACTTCACCGAACCGGATGCTTTGTCCATTAATATTAACAGTCTATGATAGAGACTCAGCCAAAGGCGGGAGTCTGGCACAACCTCCTCTGATTGGCCGACACCACGTTTCTGTTAACCCTTTCCTTGACTGGGTTACGGGTCCATAGCATCGGCGACAGACACACAGGTTATTAAACCTGTTTCAAGCCCTTTGAACTTGTAATTGTTTGTCCACTGTCACTAACAGACAAGTTTGCAAACTCTAACTTGAAGCACTAACATTTATTTGATAAAAAAAAATTATTATAATTTTTAGGGGGGCTGAGATGGAATTTGAGCCCCCCTAAAAAGCATCTAAAATCGCCAATGGTCACCTGTATGATTGCTTCCGGTTCGTCCCCCTCCTCCACCATGTGCACTTTGGCTCTGCCGTTTCTCTCATTATCTCTGATGCCGATGCACACCTCGGCGGCCTTTAGCCTTTCGAAACGGTTACACTCACTGCCACACCACTGATAGACGTCCTGCAGGAGAGAGAAAGACAGGAAATATTAAAGTTAAAATCCTCATGAGACATTTTTTTCTCAACTGCCTGAAACACCTCATCCACAATCCTGTTTAAAATTCCTCCATCAGTGATGTCACTGATTGTGAATGAATGCTCAGTTTGTTTTCATATGTGCTGCCCGTAGGTGATGCCTGAGCAAGCACAGCCCGCCCAGTGGCTTGTTTGAATTTGTTTGACCAATCACAACTCAGTGGGCCAGCTGACCAATCAGAGCAGACTGGGCTTTTCAAGAAGGCGGGCCAAGAGCTCAGACAGAAGCTGCATCTCATGTCGCTTATATTGCCTCCTCGAGTACTCCACTTGCCTCCATTTATGGGAAATTATGGGAGGAGAGAGGAACCGAGGAAATGATTTTAGCAGGATGAGACGTCCTTTCCTCTGAAGCGTCACATGAATTTGTCAGCTGTATGGGCGGAGTTAGCAACTCCTCCAGCTGCACGATATTACGAATCCCACTATGGCCACACCAAGACCCGCCCTTCAATAGCATTTATTGGCCAGGCGTCCATGAGAACGCAAGATAACGTAACCCCATTTGTTCAGGTCCTATCCCCTATAGCTATCCTAACCTTAACCACTCAAGGTGAAATGCCTAACCCCAAACAATTGAGCTGCTTCGTAGGGCGGGTCTTGGCATGGCCATAGTGGGATTCATAATTTTGCTTCCAGGAAGGCTGCTCTTGTGTATCCTCGGCTATAGCTCCTCGGTGATCCCTCCTCGATGCTCGCTCCTCGGGGCAGAAATAAGAGCTTTGAGACGGCCTTCACCGAGGCGGGACAGAACTACGCCTGGTTCAGCCGAGGACCGAGGAGTCGCAGAGCTATCAAATAAGAGCAATGAGATGCAGCCAGAGTGTTTCAGGCAGAGGAGCAGCAGCAATGGGCAGTATGAAATACATCATATGTTTTTTTTAAACATCAAAGCATGTAAACCTATTCTAGTAGACCCCAAATACAAATATGACGCTGTAAAGGAGTATAATAGGGGCTCTGCTATAGTAGGCAACTGGAATTCAGCACGGGAATGGCGGACTCCGCCACTAGCAATGAAAACTATATATGAAAGCTATATAGAGAGGTAATACAGGATATAAATACATCAAATGGCTAATGCTGAAAAAATGCCATGCCAATGACCATAAAAAGTATCATGTTTGGGCTTGGAGTTCATGAAAATCTCAAGGATTTTAACTTTAAGAATTATGTTGAGGGCCTTTCAGACCATACGCGACAACAGCGCTCTGAAACCCATTATTTCTAATGGCTGGCGCTCAAAGTTTGAACACACACACACACACACACACAAACACACACTAAAACAGATAAAACCCAGCTCACCGTGCCCAGGTCGATAATGAAGCAGTCTCCCTTGTTGAAGCTGGCCCAGGACATGTCCACCTCTGTTGCTCTGATGGCCCTCCGACCCTTGATATGCAGCAGGCGCTTCACGCTCATGTCATTGGTCACCACATGATGAAAACCTGAGGCAACGCCCCCTTTCTGTGACCAAAAATAATCATTTCAGTGAGAAAACGTTCCTTAAACGTACAGCTGAAATGTGTACGTAAACACGTTAAAGGAAGCAAACGTCACAAATGTTCCATCAAGCGCACGTTTTAGGTTACGACCCACCATTTGTTAGCCAAATAAACAGTCACAAATGCACAACTGAGGGTTCTAAGGCAGGATGTTACGAGACAGATGATTACATGACACACAGAGCTCAACATCTGCTTCACAGTGAGGGTGAAATGAGTTCAACACAACAGCGTAAAAACCTCAAAAGACAAAAGGCTGTGCCAAATAATGAGATTACCAACTTCTATAAAGCACAGCTAATAAACAGCCAATAAACCTTATCAAATATGAAAAGTGAAACTAACATGATGCCTGGTTCTGGCAAGGAGGATCATGTCTGTTCTGTGCAACAGTGGTGTACCTGGGAGGCGGCATTGTCCCGTAATGTGCCGTCCTTTGTGAAGCCATTAAACAAAACAGGTTTTACAAGGCATGGAAATTAATAACTGCAAATTAGCATCAGACAAACGTGGGAAAGCAATGCGACTGCTTTGATAGTTTAATGTTTCATAGGCTTTTTTTGTAACATGTAGAAACTAAAGCTGGGATTAAGCACCGTCTGTTCGTGAGAACAAATACAAAGAGTAACTCCCTTGTTTTTAAAATGTCTGTTGGCCTAGCATTTACCCACAAAGACACAGCATCTTGTTTGCATCTGGAGGAATGGCTATTTAGGCCTCAGAATGGAAACCACATTCATGCCGTTCATCTTTCTCAAGAGAGAGGAAGTCAAATCTTCCATGGCAACAATGCAGACTTTGTTTGTTGTAATAGCAGGACCGTTTCCTAACAGTGGAGTTACCAAAACTCGGAAGAGTTAATGAGATTTAGTTTAGTCTCTTGCTATTTTTCTGAAGGACACTGTGTGTGTGTGTGTGTGTGTGTGTGTGTGTGTGTGTGTGTGTGTGTGTGTGTGTGTGTGTGTGTGTGTGTGTGCGTACGTGCGAATTGTGTTTCTGCACATATGCAGAGCAGAGTTTCCATCCTCCAACTTTGCAAAAGCAGTAAACAAGACTTTGGGCTAATTAAATCCAACTAGAACCAGAAGGAGGTTTGGTGGTTTTCATGGCAATAGGAAACAGATGGCTGGTTAAAAAGTGGCCTAGCGTGTGTATTTCAAAATATCCTCCTTTGAACCGGGTGGTTGCCTTGGTTACAGTCAGTTAATGCAGTCAGGCAGACACACCCTGGCCTACTGTACATGGCGAAAGGGGAATGTTGTGTTTCTTCTGAACTTCAGACTCATTAGCTTCGCTGCTTGCCAAAGTTCATGGGATGCTGACAATAATTAAACCCTGTAGATATGTTTAGTCCTGAGACTTGTTTTTAATTTTTTTATGTCATAATAACTTTCACTGTTTATGCTGTAAGAAACATACTGTAACCTCTTCGTTGCTAACTTAAAAAACTGAAAACGCAATAGCAACTATTTTTGAAGGAGCAGTGAGTATCTATCGGCAAAAATGAAGTATAATATTCGTAATTATGTTTCCATTACTGTACAATCACCTGAAAGTAAGAATAATGGGTTACACTTTACTTGAAGGTATCTACATAAGAGTGACATGACACTGTCATGAACGTGTCATAAACATTATACAGTCCTTCCAGAAAAATGCTGAGTTTTTTTGTGATTGTTGCGGGCAAAAATCCTTGATTATGCAGCAGGTTTCTCAAAAAATGCGATGGAATATGCGGGATATTTATGCCATTTTATGCAATGAAATTGAGGGAACTTGCAAAAACTGTGGGAACTTGCAAAAACTGCGGTTTGATGAAAAAGAGAAAAAAAGTGATTCCCCCAACACCCTGCTTTTTGATGATGTTCACGTCGCGTAATTATGTTACTTAATGACGTTCCCATGGCAACAGGGGAAAATGGCTGCTCTTGTGTGAAGTAAACGCAACATTTTTCAACTTTCTGCTAAGATATATGTGACTTTTTTGCAACGAAAATGCGGGGATTATGAAATCATGCAAGCCCCGCATATTTTGCCCGGAAATCGGCAATTTATGCAGCGAAAGTGCGGCATATTTGAAAAAATGCGGCCCCCGCATGAATATCAGACTTTGGCTGATTATGCATTGAATTATACGATCGCATAATCGCGTTTTTCTGTAGGGACTGATTATAAACAAGTCATAAACGTTTATGACATAACGCTTCTGTCATTAAGTGTCATTCGGTTTTTGTCATGACAAGTTAGGGTTAGGGTTAGGGTTCATGTGTCATGACAGGGTCATGTGTTCATGACAATGTCATGTCACTCTTATGTAGATACCTTCAAGTAAAGGGTTACCGAATAATGTTTTTGTTCGCTTAGAATGAGCCCTTTGTATCTACACAGGGAGGTGTCATTATATATAATCCCTCTGCTTTTCTTGGTAAGACACACCCTTGTCTAACAGTTGAGCGGTCAGGTAAATATTTTCTATAATTGAAGATTGCGCAATGGTATGAAACAGTACACACTTCCTGTCTCCTAAAGGGGCGTGGCCTCGTTTGGAAGTGTAGTGAACGTTGTGTGGATGGATGAAAAGTTATATTTGCATGATTTATGACTTTTGCTAACATTAGACCTTTGCAAAGCTAAAAGCCATGTTTAGCAATAAAGAAAATTTGTTTTGTTAGGGCGTTCGCGAATGTTAGTTGACTTTAGCCTATCCGTGTTCCCAGATCTCACGAGAGTTTGTTGCTGAGACGGACAGGTCTCGGAACAAAGTCAATTTATGCCCTTTTCCCCCCTTTGCCCACCTGGTACTTGATTCCTGACTTGAAGTAACCCAGAAAGGTGTTAGATTCGCAGTTCTGCAATTCCCTGTACTGCACCGGCCCACCGCCCAGGAAGTCATCCAGCTGCGTGGAAAAGATGGCCGCCGCTCCACTCTCATCCTGCGAACACTCGTCCCCTGCAGGAAAGAGACATTTGTAGTGAAACCGTCTTTTCCCCACAAGAATGCTTAAGAGTCGGGTTTCTCACAAAAGCGTTCAGTTCTTTTTACATTAGCAGAGCAAACAGTAGCACTCGAGTTTCTGCAGTGACATTATGGGACCTCTGAGTCAAAACTAAAGACTTTGAATCACATGATCAAATCAACCACATCTGCACCAGAGCCACTTAGTATCCTATTACTGTCAGATGGCACACAACACGGATAAAAGTCTTCCATGATTCAACATGGCCAACATTGATCACCGACAGGGGGGAATTTATTACAGTCTCCTGGTATTTCTACTTTAACGTCTTCCAGACGGCTGCAATGGCAGTGGAGAACTACTAGGGCCGTCTGTGCAGCACAAACATGCAGGGGCTGGTCTCTTATGTGGCCTCCAGGAATATTCCAGAAATGAGTCATGCAACGGTTTGATTTTAAGTCTCTGTCATTGTTATGTAACTGGCAATGTACAGAGCATGAGAATACTTTGCCTTCAATTTGGGATTTAAAGTTGTCGCTCTGAACTAAGCCTCCATCGAGAGCAGAGAGCACAGAGTGGGAGCGGTGTTGCGGGGAGGAATTTCACAAACTGCAATGACTTTTAGAGAAGACATTTTCACAACTTATACAGCACAGGATGTGTCAGCAGTGAGATCAGATATCTACTCTGATCTATAGTCACTGGAGAACCACAGCTTTAGCGTAGCAACTAGAGATGTTCCGATACCAGTATCGGAAAATGCTCCTATACCGCTTAAAATGCTAGTATCAGTATCTGAAAGTCCTGGAGTTTATGCAGCGATCCAATACCACCTAATTTGGCCTGAAGAAAATCTACTTTAAAGTAGTTCATTTATGTTCTTTTTCCGTTATGACTGACTGTCAAACTGGATAATAAAAGAAAGTTCGACGGCATTTATCGTAGGTGTTTGTTCATGTTTCACAAAAAAGTTGAACCTGAGTACAACAAAGATAGAAATTATTTCACATCCAGACAGGGATAGTAGTATACAGCTGTTAAAACATAATAAAATAACTCACTGGTATCGAATCAGTACTCGGTTTTGGGCCGATACGCAAGTTCGGGTATCGGAATCGGTATCGGGAAGCAAAAAATGGTATCAGACCATCTCTAGTAGCAACCACAAAAGAAAGCTTCCTTCGCCATGTTTGTCTCTTGTCTGTATCAAAATGCATGGTTAGGTTAGGTTAGTTAGGTTAGGTCACTTTATTGGTACCTGTAGGTAAACTAGTTTTACAGTCTAAGAGGCAGGACATCCTTAAAACTTTGTAGACCACAACATAACATACAACACACAAAACAATAAAACATATAAAAACAGGTAGTAAAACATAAAAGAAGAAAAAAGAGGAATAGAAAACAGTACATGACATGACCAAAGTGCTTGTGCGTTTTGTAAAAATAATTTTACCGTTTGTTTAACAGAGTGATTGCTGCTTTTTAAATCTTGTAGTTCTGTCTTGTAGTTCTGTCATGAATGCGCATGCACCGCATGTGTATCAGCTTTAGACATAGTTCCTTTTTGAAATTGTTAATATTTGACTTTAGTTTGTGACTGACTTAAACAAGGAAGTGATTACAATACTGTACTTTTTACCCACTTCAAGATCTAATACTTATTACTACTAATGTTGCAATGTAAACAATAGGAATTGCTTTAGTGAGATCACAATAAATTAAAACAATAAAAACTTTGCCTAAAATAACAGAATGACAGGAGATGAAATACAAGCCATAGCATTTTGGGTCACAGTAAAATGGCTTCTGCTACCAAGTGTGTTGTGAAGCTTGACTATTTCTCAAAAATACTGTTCCTGTTTTGAAAACGGCATGACAATGTCCTTTTTATAAAGCTAGATAAACAGGAAGCTATCACATAGCAGGATGTTGTTCAGAAAGATAAGAATACCTAATATTTGACATTCTAAGCAGCTAAAAATGGGATTATCACCATGTTGTCCCGTACTGAGGCGCACAATATGTGCCCATGTCACTGGTGGAATGTACGTACGTACATTTACTCAAGTACTGTACTTCAGTACAAATGTTGAGGTACTTGTACTTTACTTGAGTCTTTTCATGCCACTTTCTACTTCTGCTACGCTACATTTCAGCGAGAAATATTGTTCCTTTTACTCCACGACAGCTTTAGTTAGTAGTTACTTTACAAATCAAGACTTTAGCACACAAAACATGTGTAGTTTATAAAACATGATGTTTTATTATAAATTAAAGCAACACTAAAGCACTTTTTCTCTTCGGTCCCCCTACAGGTTGGATCATTCGAACTACAGATCCGCTACCTGATCCGGCAAACTTGCATAGTGCGGTTAGAGCCGATAGAGGGCCGCGAAGTGAATGCAGAAGTGCCGTTCACCCTGTTACGAGTTAATGAACCACTGAAACCATTTTGGAAAACATTATTTTAAGGTATATTATTTTGGTGCAAGTTTGCCAGATCGGGTAGCAGATCTGTAGTTCGAATGAGACATAATGGTGAGTTCTTTTTGTCCACCGAAGTCGTTTTACGAGTTGTTTTCCGGAGTTACGACCCGGAAGTTGCAAAAAGAACGCCCCCGAGGTCGTATTTACGACTCGTCAAGTCGTCTGAACTCAGAGGACCCCGAGCTCACTTTCAAAGATGGCTACGTCGTGCATCACACGTAGTAAACATTGTGGTTATCTACAATTTTAAGCACTTTTGTCTTTGTTGTAACCAAATGAAGAAGTCGTACACATAGCACTGTATACTGCTACCTATAGGCATGTCTCTACAGTCTTATTAGGAGTTAAACATAGCGCTGTATACTGCTACCTATAGGCATGTTGCTACAGTCTTATTAGGAGTTAAACATAGCGCTGTATACTGCTACCTATAGGCATGTTGCTACAGTCTTATTAGGAGTTAAATACCGCCTAATTAGTTATTTTGTAGCTGGTGCAGCTGAAGTTGGCTAGAGACGCTCGGTTGCTATATGACAACAATGGCTTTAAGCCGAGTCTTGAGCAGAAAGCAGAGCAGTAGCCTAACGTTAACGTTAATCAAAACGTAATTTTCATGTATCAAACTGTGAAATATATGTGTGTAATATGTCAATAACTGGGTGAATAGAATCCTAAATGTTACTAAAAATGTTACAAAAATCCATCTTTTCTCCGACTCGTAGTATTGTGTGACAACAAGAATGCAACAACCCGCGGTTATTCGTTTTTCGACACGGATGTGACGTCACGCTCGAGCTACTAGTTGCGATTACAAGACAAAAAGAACGCACGGTAAGAATAATGGTAATAGTAACGGTAATGGACAATTCTGCTTCCAACCTGTAGGGGGACCGAAGAGGAAAAGTGCTTTGGTTTTTGCTTTAAACTACCCACCAATATACAGGCCTACGAGTCCAGCTGAAATGATTAGACAATTAATTACTAAAATGTGAGGGTATTTCTGCATCGAGTACTTTTACTTTTAATACTTAAAAGTACATTTTCCTGATGATACTTTCATACTTTGACTTAAGTGACATTTTCAATGCAGGATTTGTACTTGCAACAGAGTATGTTTACACTGTGGTTCTGTAAAAAGTAGTCCTTCTACTTAAGTAAAGGATCTGAGAACTTGTTCCGCCACTGGGCCGTGTCTTACCCAGCCACATGTGTATGTTGTATGAAGGAGCTGGCGTAGTGAAGAGCAGCACGTAGGCGTCCCCGGTGAAGAAGCTGCCATGCAGGCCCTTAGGAACCGGCTTCAGGTCCATGTTCTCGATACGCCACACCTGCAGCCCCGGCTTCTTCCCTGCATCCACAAACTCCTTATGGGAAACCATGATGGCTCTGAGATGAAGAAGTAAGGAGGAAGAGAGTTACTATGGAGATGCAGGAGGCCAGAGAAAGACAGGGAGGGATTTTAATAGTTTTGCCTTGCAAAACTTTCCTTCTAAATTCCTGACTCCACCTAAAGACACAGAAGACAGATACATGCCGCGAACGATATAGGAAGAACACAGCGACCAAACGTGAGAAAGTTACTTTTTGGCATCATCGCTTGTTTCCTGAACTGTATGCTTTTGTAGAAGTGTGAATAACAGCTGAGAGAGACTTAACCACAGTGGTTAATAAAAAAACATGTGTTGACAGGACTTTTAACATATTTGGGCTTTCGCTGTAGTGACTAAACCAGACAAACTAGTTGCTGCTGCTGCTGTTGTCAGTAAATTGTTCACACGCATTGGGTCATTGGGGTGATTTTCTCACATGAATTGCATCTGCCATTTGAATCTGACTGAACCTGAATCTAAAACAATCAGATCTCTTCTCCTTATTTAGTTTTCACATACTCTGGAGGATTAAATGGTCTTTTATGAGATGGGGAAATTCTGCTACTTGTTGGGCCAGTGAAACCCATTGGGTATTGTCAAAAAATGCACCGCGGCAAAGCCTAAATCAAGGCCGATTTTCATGAAAACTTTAGAGATACGTTGTTTTCAAGTTGCTTTTGACCCTTAGCCTCTTGGATCCTGTTCATTTTTAAAGTCCAATGTAAATACACGAGTGTCAGAGAGAGACGCTTTTCATAATGTCTCCACTTCTAAAGACAAAGCTTATCAGACCGACAACATTGTCTGAACTAAAGTAGGTTTTAAATAACTGAAATGCGATTGATGCAGGAACTTTGAACCGCTATCAGTGATGTTTATCTGTAAATCATACTTCTGCCAACACGAGGGATAACCAGTGCACACCCAGATATCGACACAGCACGACGTGCACTACTTCATTTCTTAATTCCCATATCTTGTGTTTATATAGCTGATATGGAGTGAAAACAAAGCTGAATGTTATTGTGTCGCTACTGCACGACTGCACAGCGCTTCAATGGATGCATCTTGTGAACCAACTGTGGCGCAGTTGAACTCTTCGGTGTCACTGCATCTGGCTTTCGGGGGTCAGAGGACGTTAGATTTCAAAAGAAATCAACTTCAGATCATGATGAGAGTGAGAGATTATGCAGACTGACGGTTTCCCCCGATTACATAAGAGCCAGATTACAAGTCGGCGTGGCGGCAGGATTATTGCTGCAGCGAGCTGTGCAGCGAGCTGTGCACCTCACGTCCACTGTGATGACACACAACACATGCAACGTCCACTTCCTCACTTGTGTTACAGCTCACACTCCGTGCTTTACCCCTGGGATCCACACACTGCACTGCAACTACATCCTACACCTGCTCACTGTTCATGGCCTGTTATTAACAGTTAGTTAGATATTCAAAAATGACACGAATAAATGAATGAAATCTTTATTTGGACCGATTAAAAAAAAAAAAGTAACACACACTAGACCCTATATTAAAAAGTGGGTGAGACAGGGGAATGACATGCAGCAAAAGGGCCGCAGGTCAGAACCGAGCCTGCAGCCACTGCGACAAGGACTGAGCCTCTATACATGGGGCGCACGCTCAACCAGGTGAGCTAACCAGGTGTCCCCCCCCACAGACAATTTTAAATAATACAGAAACAATATTCCAATTACTCCTACTTACGTTATCTAGCTATTAAGAGTAAAACAAGAGCAAAAAAAACAAGCACCATTAACTTCAGTGACTTACACTCTCCTTCCTCACTTCTGTACTTAAAGGTGCCGTAGGTAGGATTGTGAAGATCCAGGACTTAGCCAAAAAATTTGAACATCGACAACTTCTCAGTCCCTCCCCCCTTTCCGGTAAAGCCCAAAACGGTCTCCTAAGCCCCTCCCCCCACAAGGGAGAATGAAATGCGTGTGCATGAGCAGTGATTGACACGCAGTTAGACACCCCCACCCCCCGGCCCTGATTGGTGCATCTGAACAGGGAGCTGTGGATTTTTGCAAATCGCAATACAGGAGCCAGATATTCTTTTTTAATGACCTGCTTCATGTAGTTCTAGTCGAACACAGGGTCAGTTTCAGCAAATATGACAGAAAGTTAGTTTTATAAGGCTTACCCACTGCACCTTTAACAATTACAAACGTGTCTTTTGAACCTTAATTTATTTTTATTTTTTTTAAATACTATATTCATACTTTGTTCGAATGCTATCGCTTTGTTCGTCAAGACCATTCCACAAAAGCACCCCACAAATGGAAACACACAAACGTTTCAGATTGGGCCGAGCATATATTGCTGTTCAAATTGAATTCTCCTCTCAAACGTTAACTGGAGACAATCCAAACACAACCTCACTCTCACCCTCACCCTCACCCTCACCCTCACTCTCACCCTCACTCTCACCCTCACCACCACCACCACCACCCTAACCACCTGAAGGAGGAATACTGTTGTGGAGTTTGCTCAGCTGTGTGTTCTGTGTGCTGAGAGAGTCTCAGGTTTCAGTGCAGAGAGAAAACACCCACTGGACTTCCTGTAAGAGGCTGATCAATAAATGCTGCATTATTGGACAGAAGGGCTGGGCAACATATCGATATATCGACATCGATATATGAGACTAGATGGATATCTGTAATATCGCGATACGACACAAGTGGTGTCTTTTCCTGGTTTTAAAGGCTGCATTACAGTCAAGTGATGTCATTTTCTGAACTCACCAGACTGTTCTCGCTGTTCTATTATTTCCCCATTACACTTTAGTCATTAGATCCACACGACTGATGATTATTTATCTAAAATCTCATTGGGTTCATATTTTTGTTAAAGCACCAATTATCAACCCTAATGTCGACATCGAGGTATTTAGTCAAGAATATCACGATGTTTGATTTTCTTCACATCACATCGCCCCAGCCCTGATGGACAGACCTTCAGATCACTTAGGATCCAGGATGTGTACTCGTGCGCTACTAATAACACTGCTGTGACATCATATACTGATGATCATACTGCAGGTCTGTAGGGGATACATGCACACATACTGTATGTCTGCTGGGGAGAGCATCCCCAGTGACTGACTTCATCTGATCTGCTGCTGCTGCTGACTGGTCAGACCGCAGCTGAGGCTGATGGGAAGTTTCTCTTAATCATTTAATAAGAGAATTGCGTCTTTAAATACTTTTTTTGTTTGTTTTTTTGTTTTTTAAAGCCACGATTCGTTCATGTCGCTTGCATTTTAGGTAATATTTACACTTTGCACTTTTTCTTTGTAGGCTATTACATAACATCCAAACTGCTACTTCATGCGCTTCTCTCGCTTTCTATCTATCGTTTGTTTGTTTTGTTGCGCTCCGTTTGACTACCAAGATCATAACAGAGAATAACGGAGTATTTCCCCATAATAAGCATGCCATATGGCCCGTGTTTCCATTACAAATGGAATGGAAACGCTTTGGCTCGGTTTGGCTGGCTGCTGTGACTCAGGAGAAAGAAATGAACGACTTTTTTTCCCCCCCACATCTGGAAAAATCACTTTCAAACTTTACTTGCTAGCGAGACAACGACAAAAAAAAACACATCATCAAATCAGTTATAGCAAAGCGAGCTGTGCAGCCTCTGTGTAAGAAAAGTCTGCACGGCTTACAGCACAAGGCTTGTCAGAGAAATCACAGTCCGGAAAGTCATAAAAGGTGCATTCGTGTCATGTCGACTGAACTCACAGTTTTTTTGGCAAGATGAATGACTCGGGAGAGATCCGCTGCTGGAGGCTGGAGATGTGGGAATGAGAGAGTAAAAGAGTGAGTGAGTGAGTGAGTGAGTGAGTGAGTGAGTGAGTGAGTGAGTGAGTGAGTGAGTGAGTGAGTGGGGAGAGTCTGTATGGGCTTTAATGTGTAGTAGAGGAGGAGGAGGAAGAGAAGGAGGAGGAGGAGGGAGTGCTCGGGCTGTTTATTTGCGTGTGTCTGAGAACAGAGCGCGCTGATTGGTCGACAGGAGCTGCAATGATAAAGATGCTTCTATCTGTCCGCCTGTGTTCGAGAGGATTTCCTAAAAGATGCGTCTCCACTGCAGAGATGGCAAAAGTACTCACTTCCCGTACTTAAGTAGAAGTACAGATACTTGTGTTAAAAAATACTCTGGTAAAAGTAGAAGTACTGATTTAACTTCTTTACTTAAGTAAAAGTAACAAAGTAGGCTACAGGCTTTGAAATGTACTTAAAGTATAAAAGTAAAAGTAGCCTTGCGAATGACAACCACTTTTTATGCAAAGCTACCTGGACCACACACGTTACTAGAGTGCAAGATGAGAAACTTCAGTGGACATAAAAACCAGGCTCTTTATATGCCATTGTCTACATTTTAAATGGATGTCTGCCAAACATCACATATATGATTATTGTGACAGAGACTGGGACTCCAGCTTAATAAGATTCTGACTGAGTAGCAAGATATGAATTCAATTGTGATTCTGTGAGAATTCACAGATCCAGTTTCTCTTTTTTAATCGTCCCCTTAACATTTAAAGGAATCTACATGTATGTGTGCTCAAATATAGAAAGAAAATAAAGGATACAATATGAATTACTAAACATAGATTAATTAAGAAGTTCCCCATACTTTTAGAGTTACACAGCACATTGGCCAGGAGTCATACCTGATGCCTCCTAGCCTATCTCAAACATCTCTCTCAGATAAGGCCAGGGATGATTGGGAATGTCTTGCTGCTTGTCTGCCTAATCTCTGGGATCTCTGTTTTCTTCATTTTCAATCATGTCGCCGTCCATACTACTAGTGCTAACGTTACCACCATCAAGCTGCAATTATTTGCTGCAAATGAATGCAGAATGCGGCCGAATCTGTCGAGTTGTCTTGTAGTGGTGCGTTACATGCAACGCAGCCTACAGTATATTCCCATCCAAATAGATTGAATTCAGTATTGATCACGTGAAAAATAATAACGGTAACTCCAGTGAAATTATTTGAAACTTGCTAGTGAGGTCTAGATTAGGACCGTATTTAAAGCTGATGCTGGTTTCAAACTTCGCCCCCCCCCCAGGAACTAGCAGGAACTATAGACCAATACAACAACAGGCTTACATTAACTGACAACATAAGTTATACTACTTACAGTTCTCAAGGACGCGCACACACCATCTCAACTGATTATCCTCCGGACAGCAGTCTCTCTTTCTTTTTTTCTCACTTTTTTCTGTGCGGCGCACACGCCCGCTCGCGGTGTGAGGCGCGTGTCCGCGCTGTTCTCCGACATTACGACCTCTTGTACAAAACTAAAGTAACGAGCCAATTTTTTAAAATGTAAGGAGTAGAAAGTACCGACATTCGTGTTAAAATGTAAGGAGTAAAAGTAAAAAGTCGCCACAAAAAAAAAATAGTAAAGTAAAGTAGAAATATCCGAAAAATCTACTTAAGTACAGTAACGAAGTATTTGCTACTTCGTTACTTCCCATCTCCGCTCCACTGTACGGAAGAGGATTTGGGCCACATGTGACATTTTTTTTAATTGGGTTCTGAGTTTTAAAATCAGAATTCTGACTTTAATCTATGAATTCGGACTTTTTAAACTCAGAACTCAAATGAAATTAGGATTAGGGCCATGTGTGAAAATTGCTTTTGAGCTCTGAGACCAAAGTCAGAATTCTTAGACCAAAGTCAGGATTCTGATTTGAATCTCGGAATTCTCAGCGATTAAGTCAGAATTCAGAGAATAAAGTCAGCATTCTGAGTCTGACTTTAAACTCAGAACTCAAATCAAATGTTCCAGTGTGGCCCTAATCCTCTTCCGTAGACCTCCGTTGTGATTAGGCCTATTTGTGAACACACTTTGCTTTCCCTTTCGGCTTGGCTTGAACTTGACTCTGTTCTCTTTGTTAGACTATTTACAGTACTGTGTGGATTATAAAGTGTCCAGATAGGGAGGGACAAAGTCCACGAAGTCTATATAGTTTCTTCATGAAGCAGCAGTTAGATCAACAGAGTGCCCGACTGTTTGGCTCCTGCTCGAAAGCAATAGTGGGACTGAAAAAAACAGGGAGGAAAATGTGCCTCCCTTTAATTTCCTGGAATGCAGAGCCAACAGGATTTGAATAAAAAACAAATAAAGTGAACAGTAACTACATAGAACACTACTTTAGTCTAGATGAATGTGTTTACATTTTTTAGTTTTTTAAACCCAGGGGCGGTGGCTTCTAGGGCTCCAGGCCCCGAATGTTGTCTCGAAAGCTTCTTCTTTTTTTTTTCTTAGATTATTTTTTTGGGGGCTTTTCCCTTTATTACACAGTGACAGTGGATAGACAGGAAAAGTGGGAGAGAGATGGGGGACGACACGCAGCAAAGGGCAGCAGGTCAGACTCAAAACCCGCACCGCTGAAGAAGGACCCCAGCCCACACGGGCGAACTCTCCCACTGGGTGAGCCGGGGGGCCGCCACCTCAAAAGCTCCTTTTAGGGTTTTAAAATAACTTTTTGTCATCTCTGACTGGACCAGCTAATCGATGGAGCAAAAGTTCTATTACTGGAGGAAAAAAAATCGCTGTTCAGTCTGTTAACTAAAAACAGGTTTCAAGATTAGTAATGCTATTCACTCCAAATTCCTACCCTAACTTAAAAAATAAATCAGAAAATGTGTGCCTTTTTTTTAGGTGGAAGAAGTGAAAATGAGTCATCCTCAACTTGTTCTACGTGTTCAACTTGTTCAACAAGTTCTGGTTACAGAATGATAAAAATCGCCTCAAATGAATATAAAAGAGGATGATTATTTTCCATTGGCAACTATCATGCTTTTCCCAAATAATGTACAGATTTTTAGGCATTCTGTTATCAAATAGCTTGACAAAAATAATGCATATAGCTGCTGTAAAATGCAGCATGCCCCTGGACTTCCCTATAAGCTTTGGGCTGAGCCCCGACATGTTTAAACGTCTGGCTCCGCCCCGTATTTAAAACAGCTTCAAAAAGCATCTCTGCAGACATTAGACACCACAAACACCACTTAGCTAAATATTGACCTAGATGAGCATTGTCTCTCTGCACACAGACCAAACCCATGTTTAGGCCTGCTACAGCTCAGCCCCTGCACAGAACCTGTCAAACACAGCAAATGGTGTTTTTACATGCTCACACAAAAGGTCACACCCGGTCAGCCTTTTATACCTGCTGGACACCTTCTCTCCCCTTTGCAGACCGCGTGTTTGTTGACAGATTGCTCACCGAAACATGGCTGTTTGTACTACGCACACAAGGATGACAATGTGTGCACATCCTGCAGAGACAAACCCATATGCAGGCAGGAAGCTCAACGCCACAGCTGGTAATTCAATGCCTCTCCACCGGCAAATCTGGTTCAAATGTCTTTTTCATTTTCCAACTGTGACAGGGGCCAATTTTGTTCACATATGATCCACAAACATCAGAGCCAGACTGCACTTGAATTCAGGCTGTCTTGTTGAGAACTCAGCCCACAAAGAGCTCTTCCTCTCTGTGTTGGCGTGATGACAAGCTGCACTGGTTTTCAAACCTACAGGATGGTACAGTACATGGCAAACAAGATGGCGCCGCTGATCGAAGCCGTTTGACATTTTTGCAGCTTAAAAAGGAAGTGGGTTAGAATTAGATTATTTAATCTTGACAGTTTTTGTGAAACAACTTCCCGCTGTTTGTAATTCGTTATTCCATAACCATTTCATACTACGCATCTTGTTCACTGGCACTCAGCCCAGAGGTCTCTTAGATCTGATGAAAAATCTCTCCCGTATGACCTCTGCAGCTGCTGCTCCTTGAACCTGCTGCCTTCGGATATCACATGTGCTCCCCTCCGTTTCTGTTTTTAAATCTAAATACACTTTTTTTTTTTTTTTTTACTCACTGGCCTTTTTAACACACTAATCTCTCAATCGCTTATCATGTCTATACTTGTTGCTGACTTGCTGCTGTTGGGATGTTGTTTTTGTGTTTCCTCTCTACTTTTTATTTTTACATTTCAATGTTCTTTTATACAGCACCAGCACTTTTTTTTTTGTACATCACTTTGGTCAGCTCAAGCTGTGTTTAAATGTGATCTAGAAATAAACTAGACTTACTTACTAATAGATATAGAGGACTCCAACAGCTGGTCGTTGAGTAATCACACATCACAAGCAAAAACATGACATGTCCTCATTTGTCTGATGTGTGTGTGTGTGTATTGCAGTATGCTGTAGTTGAGTGTGTACACACATTACCCCACCACACTCAGTCACACTCAGGAGAATTCTTTCGAAAACCCTTCCGACTGATGTGTGTGCATGTGTGTGTGTGTATGTGTGTGTGTGTCACATAACCAAATTATTCAAATAAGATTTGACTGAAAGAGCAGAATAGTAAAAAGAGGAAGCATCTGTCTGGTTTCCCCCTGGGATCCATAGATTCTCAAAGCTCATTATTGAGTCTTCAAACAGAATTGTTATAGAAAAGTACATTTCCTGCAAGTCAGAATCTGCAAGAAGTGATGTTAGTTCACTGAGTCAAATGAAGCAGACATGTTCCCCAATGTGTTTATATATACACACACATACACACACACACACACACACACACACACACACACACACACACACACACACACACACACACACACACACACACACACACACACACACGTCAAAATTAAAGGAACAGTTCAACATCTTGGCAAAAACGCTACTACCTTTCATCCCAACAGCTCGCACTTCTCATCTAACTCTCTGCGAGAAAGTAAATATGTGCATTTCCCAAAATGTTGAACTATTTCTTTCAACTATCAACTTTAACTTGCTAAAGTGGGAGCAGCAAAATGGCGTATTTCAGCTTTCAAATATTGAGTGTATTAAAAAAAACTAGGGCTTATCAAACCTCCTTGTAATCGTATTAATGCATTCATATAATTCTTGATTCTGATTGATAATCTTGCTAATTTTAACCGATTTTATTTAGACAAAGTTCGTAAATGACTGCATGTTTTTAGGGGGGGGGGGGGGGTGGGGGGTTGACAGTCCAACCAAACCTGCTCCAGCCACAAATGACTCCACCCTTGGGTTTTCATTAAAAAAAACGGTAGCTAAGATACCCACTCCCACCCTGTGTTCGGAGGCTTATTTTAAGGAGGGACAGGTCACAAGCACTGAGCTGCACCTTGCTGATTGTGGAGTGCTGTGGGAGGAGATAGCGAGGACCTTTCTGCAGGGTCAACTAATGACAAAAACTGCACAGGCCCGGCCCCTCCTGGTCAAACAACCAATGAAAAGTCCACTGGAAGCCACTTTGACCTTGGATTGTGGAGCATCATGAAATATTCATCATACTGTACTGTACTGTAATAATAATAATAATAATTATAATAATAATACTTTATTTAAAGCACCTTTCATGACATCCAAGGTCACTTCACAAACAAAAAAGGTCATTAAAATTATAGTCATCTCATAAAAAAAGAAAATATAAATATATATATATATATATATATATATAAATAATATATACATACATATATATTGTATATGGAGCACGGTTAGCCTATTTGGTGACAGAAACAACGGGGCAACGACCATGCCTGAACCTGATGTCATTCTGCTCTGTGACATTAACCCTTGTGTTGTCCTCGGATCAAATTTGACCCGTTTTCAAAGTTTTTATATCCGAAATATGGGTTTCTTACAACCAAATTGCCCCAAAATAACTTGGACGCATGCATGTACGTTGTATGGAACCCATTATTTCATTTCATGGCTTTAAAAAAAAAAAAAAAAAGTTTCAAAACAGCATCCGGACCAAACTTTAACATAAACCAGTCTGGGATTCACTCAACATCCTCTGATCTTAACTATTCTATTAGTCAAAATAATTCATGTCTGCTTTTTTTCAAACAAAAAAAAAATGGTATAATGTCATTTTATTAGGTTTATTGAGCATGAATTAAAAAAAAGCATTGAAAAGAGGGACAAAAACGTTTAAAAAAGCACCAAAAGCAAAAAAAAGTTCATGGACGACGGTGAAGACAACACAAGGGTTAACTCAGCCAAGCAGCACAACCCACAGAGCCAACATCCTGATGTTACCATGAGCAAACAAGGACCTTGCTGCTTTAATTGTACCATTATTACTTTATTGTACAGAACATCACCCACGTGTAATACTTGATAAACACCCTAGCCCGTGCATCACCAGCTGTGGTTAGCTCGTGTGCCAAGCAGCCCGTTGCCCCGCTCGCAGCTCTGGTGTGATGTGCTGTGCACCAGTGTGGTTTACCCCAAATTACACCGGCACACACGCCATGCCTCTAGTTTCTGGAATTGAAACTGTTCTGCTTTGAGTGCTTTTGTGCAAACCGTGCACCAACTTCTACATTCAAACTGCCTCACATAAGAAGAAGAAGAAATCTAGACGCACCCTAGCGGCAGCAAATGTAATTTGCAGCCAGGGTCAGTCTAGCAACTCTCCGTTGGCTTGTCAGGCTATGTATTCACATCCCTTACTTAAGAAAAAGGAGTAATATCACAGCGTAAAAAAATATTCCATTACAAGTAAAAGTCTTGCGGACTACATTTTTTTCTAAAAGGAACAGTCACTCTCTGGTGGAAAGATGAAAAGATTGATACCACTCTTAAATCGGTTTGTTTTAATATGAAGCTACAGCCAGCGGCCGGTTAGCTTAGCTTAGCACAAAGACTGGAAACAGGGAGGACATAGTTAGCCTGGCTCTGTCCGAAAGTAACAAAATCTGCCTACCAGCCCCTCTAATGCTCAATAATGAACACCTTATATCACATTTGGTTAATCTGTGCAAAACAGAAGTGTAAAAACAACATTATGTGTGGAACTATTTCTTGTCCGGGAGCAATGACATCCTGGTGTCTCCGCTGGTCTGGGTTATAGAACGGGGTTATGTGTCGGCCATATTTCCCAAAGGGTCAACTTATTGCTTTAAAACAGCTGTAATCCATTTTTTTTAATATATATATATATAAAAGCTTTACAGAGCTTTATGGTGAGTTTAAGTTCATTGTTTTTTACTGTTTTGGTTCACTCCAAACTGAGCTCGTCGACGTAAATGTGACGTGAGCGACCTGTCTGAAAGTGTGAAGTCTTCTGGTAGCTGTGCCGAGAGAAATCTCAATCATTCCCAATCTTACAGAGACGGAGAGCGTAGGTATATGTAAGGAGATAACATAGGCACAGGATTCTCCTTTACTGTACGGTAATTCCTCTACTATGCGACAGTAAGTCGCGTGGTTATGACACAATCGTTAGCCTATTTTTACAAAACCGTCTGCTACAGAGCCATAACGTTAGATACAAGGTAATGGAGCCGTTTATACATTGTCGTGTTTCTTTAGAAATAAACAATGGACAAATAGAGTCTTTAAACGCTTCAGTTGTAAAGTTATTCGCTGTCAAAGTGGCCCCAAAATGAATGGCAGTCAATGGGATGCTAATGGCGGGTGATGGCTTGATAGCAACAAAATGGCTCCATAGGAGCTACGCTTTGTGGACGCTCCCTTACCCCCTTGGCCTATGGTGCGTTCTTTTTGTCCACTGAAGTCGATCTACGAGTCGTTTTCCGGAGTTACGAACCGGAAGTTGCAAAAAGAACACCACCGAGGTCGTATATACGACTCGTCAAGTCGTCTGAACTCAGAGGACCCCGAGCTCACTTTCAAAGATGGCTACGTCGTGCATCACACGTAGTAAACATTGTGGTTTTCTACAATTTTAAGCTTTTTTTTGTCGTTGTAACCAAATGAAGAAGTCGTACACATAGCGCTGTATACTGCTACCTATAGGCATGTCGCTACAGTCTTATTAGGAGTTAAACATAGCGCTGTATACTGCTACCTATAGGCATGTCGCTACAGTCTTATTAGGAGTTAAATACCGCCTGATTAGTTAATTTGTAGCTGGTGCAGCTGAAATTGGCTAGAGACGCTCGGTTGCTATATGACATCAATGGCTTTAAGCCGAGTCTTGAGCAGAAAGCAGAGCAGTAGCCCAACGTTAACGTTAATCAAAACGTAATTTTCATGTATCAAACTGTGAAATATATTTGTGTAATATGTCAATAACTGGGTGAATAGAATCCTAAATGTTACTAAAAATGTTACAAAAATCCATCTTTTCTCCGACTCGTAGTATTGTGTGACAAAAAGAACGCAACAACCCGCTACTAGTCGCGATTACAAGACAAAAAGAACGCACCACTAATCCTAGTGCCTTCCAGGAAGCACTGCCTGGAAGACAACTTTGGGGGCTTAAAACACCGAACATGTATGTCTTCTGAGGGTTAAAATCCTGTAAAATGTTGCTTTAGCACAATGTATGCCAAACAATAAAGATAAAAAGTGACGTGTACAAGCCTATTTTGATTTCATCTCCACTAATGTGAGAGTATTTGTGAAACGTTAACAGAAAATTGAGCTACTGCCTGCAGCCTTGTCCTGTTATACAGGCTGGCACTCAGTATTGTCTGATGGTTCAGTCTTCCTGGAAACTAGCTCTAAGATGCATCGTTATATTGATTCTTAGATGTTTTAACTTCAAGCCTGTGACTTCCCAATGTGTATGAGTGTGCAGCTGGACTAAAGCCTGGCTGTGTGTAATACGCTCATTGGAATTTTGCTGATGACATGGCCATCATTAGCCTGCACCGTAAAGATGAATCTGAGCATGGGCCAGTGGTAGATGAGTATGTCCAATGGTGTGATGAGGCCTTTCTCCAATAAAACGCCACAAAAAACAAGGATATGGTCATTGATTTTAGGAAAGTATCCCTCACGCCATCTAATTTCTTTTACAGTCTATGGTTTTTCCGTTGTGATTCGGCCAGAAACTTCAACATTGTGAGGGGAACAGCTCGTTTTGGATAAAACTTGGATATTCCATTTCCTTGGACTATTTGCGAGTTATGAAAAAAATAAATGTTGGGACTATATCACCGGTGTGGATAAAGGGAGAATGAAAAAGGTATGAATGCATGCTCGACTCTAGACACTAGCTGCACATTTATTTACGTCTATTTCTTTATTTTCTTTAACTTTATTACAGTTTTATAACTGCTATAAATCATCTTAGAGGCTAAGCTTTCAATTGTTGTGTTGCATGGCCATATATTTTGAAGATTTAATGCTTTAAAGTTATAACAAAATTTATGAGTGGAGGTAACAGCGACGCCACAGCGACGAAGTGTGCCGTCCACGGTACAGTGATCCTTAAACACTTTTAATGTAGATAGGAAAATTATCTCCTTATTTTATAAGTCTTTTATTGAATTGGTCAGGGACAAAAACCACCTCAGTCATATTGTAAAGGTGGCTGGCGAGGTGACAGGTTTCCCACAGTCCCCCTTGACGGCTATCTTTGACCAGCAAGTACTTGGCAAGGCCCGGTCTATATTAGACTACACAAACCACCCCCTTCACTCTGAGTTTGTAATACTCCCCTCAGGTCGCAGATTTAGAGTACCCCGGTTCAAGAGAAATAGCAGTAAAAACTCCTTGGTCCCATGTGCAATAACTCGGCTTAATTTGCAGACGTAATGTCGTACTGTTTAGTTTTATTTTTAGAGATTGATCCAGTGGTGATAAAGTGTGTTGAGTGTATTACATACAGGAAAACTTTTTGTACTCATGTCTTTGTATTGTTGCCTTGTTTATTTGTATGTTGCTTGAATGGGTTTCTTTTTTATATTTCACTCCTGACAGCATATCAAGTTTCCCATTTGGGACTGAACTGAACTGGAATATTTTATATTTGAATCTAAGACTCCTACATGTGAATGTGTTGTTTTAATAGAAATTAGCCACTACAGTTACGTTTGCTCTCTTACTTGTGCACTCTGTTGACTCAATACTGAGCTTAGGGGTTTGTTGTTATTTTAAAGTTATCTTTGATTCATTTTGTACAGCAGGGGGGCATCCTCTACTGTTTTAAGACAGTGTTGAGAAGAAAAGGCTAAGTGGGTCAAACACAGTAATAATCTGTCTGAAATCTCATCAGCTACTTCCACACAACAGTGAAAACATGTTGATATAATGCAAACTGTGGGGGAGATATATTGTACTTAGGAAGTTCCATGGAGGAACTAGAGCACAGCTCTTTGGCACGTAAAATATTACTGAGCAAACCACATCCTCTAAAGTAAAAAGGTTCACATACAGAAACTCAGCAAAAGGAAAGGAGAGCAGAAAGACAGCGACGGTCCTAAAACTCTATACACTAGGCTACATCTAAATGAAAAGGCCTACAAAGCTTAGGGTCACCTGCTAAAGGGTAACCCTATTTCCCCATTTTTCTGTGTCTAAGTGACTACGGGAACAACTTTTTAAATTTTTAGTAGTCCAGTATTAAGCAAGACTGCTGCAGCCAGCAGCTGCAATACAAGCTGCAATGTAACCACTCTGGGCATCTGTTCACATCCACTAAAATTGCAATGTTTTGCCACCGACATGCTCAGATTATTATTCTAAGTGTCTGACAACATTATGGAAAGGATCCCTACAGAGATAGACTTTTGTTAAAGAGCAAGATCCTTTTTGTTTAACTGGAAACAGCCCTGAAATTACCATCGCCAAACTCACCAGACTCCATGGAAATAATCAGTACTTTTAGTGTGTATAGAGCCAGCATATTGTCACATGTAAAGGAGTGAACTAAGGGTTAATTTCAGCCAAACCAGAGTGGTGATAACAGTAATAAGACGGCTTTTTATTTTGTTTCTTTCGACTTTGAATTAAGTTTGTTTTACAATGGTACAATTACTGTTCATTTAAATGGAGTCTGGTGGGTTTGGCGATAGTGATTTCAGGGCTGTTTCATGTTAAACAAAAATGATCTGAGCATGTCGGTGGCAAAAAAACAAAACAGGACTTCTTAGTAGACGGAAACTGAAGGAGTGCAATTATTGCCCATTACGTTACATTGCAACTTGTTTCGCAGTCTTGCTTAATACCGCACCAATTTCAAAACATGTCGTTCCCATGAGTCACTTAGACAGAAAAAGAAGGGAACATAGGGTCCAGGTTTAAAAGATACCAAAGTTACCCTTTAATGCATTATTAAAGCGTTCATTTTAGACATCACACCCCCGCTACATGAGAGTTTAGGACAGGCACGTTGGTTTGACGACAAAGACAGAAAACCCACGTAAACCACTTTCACAGAAACACAGGCACACACAAGAAGAGACCCTCCGATAGCGATCAAGGCCTGTGGTGAGGAAATGTAAATATGAACAGCCCCCTCATATGTAGGCAGGAAATCATCCTCGGTGTCATTTACAGCCTTCAAGCCGCCTGCTGATGGTCCGCCTGCCAAACCAAACACTTTATATGGCCTGCAGCAAGTGATTACAGCTCGGGGCTGGACTGGTGACTGGAATAATAATAATATAAGTAACCATTATTTTGGTTATTCTGCAGTTGTCATGTGTGATCTGAGTCATTTGGTAGACTCTTATCTTAACATAGACTGATGGGCACAGATACATAAAAGCCCAAAGGGGCAGGGGGTTGCCTACCTACCAGCACCTCTGGCTCACTAATTAACACGTTATATAAGTTGTTATGGGGGGGGGGGTTATGTACTGGACTATTTCTTGGCTGGGCACAGTGGCTTCCTGGTGCTTGTCACCGTGAGGTTTGACAGAGCCAGACAAGCGGTTTCCCTGCTTCGTGTTTTTACGCTCAGTTAAGCCAACTGTATCTTTCATTGAACTAATAGAGGAGAAGATCGATGCCACTCTCATGGCTAACTCTTGGCAAGAAGGCGAATAAACAAAAAAATATTTCCCAAAATGTCAAACTATTCCTTTAAAAAGACTCAGATCAGGATCAGGGTCAACCCACATGCGATTGGAACATCCACGCTTTTGACTGATCCATTTGACTTTCCAAAGAGACATGTTAGTAACAGCCACCGAACATACCGAAAGACTCTGGCCTTGGGGCCTCCCTAATCCGTTGGGCCCCTGGGTAATCCATCACTGTAAAAGACAATTGTCATGTGCGGATACACATGGTTGTTCAGTACCAGATTTAGCAACAACAACAAAAAAGTCTTACACATAAAATGTGCAGCTTTTTCAACACGTCCTGAACTCATACAAAAAGTCAAACTACCACTTCATTTGATAGGTAAAAAGGAGTCTAAAAGGAGTAAAACTAATTCTAAAACTCTCCAGAGCCCAAACAAGTCTGATGATGTTATGTATATCACATCAAAGTACCAAATCCGTCTGTATTAAGATTCTGCAGGACTCCCTCTACAGTCCTGAGAAATAATTCGGTAACACTTTACTTGAAGGTATCTACATAAGAGTGACATGACACTGTTGTGAACACATGAACCCTAACTCTAACCCTAACTTGTCATGACAAAAGCCAAATGACACTTAATGACAGAAGCATTATGTCATAAACGTTTATGACTTATCATGTTTATGACACATTCATGACAGTGTCATGTCACTCTTATGTAGATACCTTCAAGTAAAGTGTAACCAAAGAATTTCTAATAAGAGAAAAAGTTCCACTCTCTCTTTACTGGTTGCAGTTCCATATAGGGGGAGCTCACAGGCGAGTGCAGAATGAATGGAGGTCTATGGAGCTATACCCCTCAAAATCCACTTTTCTCAGGATATCATTTTTTGTCTAGTAATGTGAATGTTGCATTCGAAAGGGGAGGCTAAGAAAATACACACTGCTGGGTTTTAGATTTTTTTAAAGTGGCTTTTTTGTTCTAAAAAGCCTTTTAAAATGTCAATGACGTCATACACATATACGGCCAGAGATACTGCTTTACGGCAAGCTCTGAGTCGCTTCCTTTGTTCTCTCGAGGCGTCGACAACACAGCTGACAGGTAAGGCTCTCCCTCTTAATACACGTGCTAGAAAGAAGTTTGCTGATGTTTTAAAGACCACACCGAAATATTCACTCCGATATTCTGGTTCCGCTTCGGATGCCGTCAAGCGGGATCTCCGGTCGTAATCAGTCCTTCACTGACCAATCAGCATTCATTAGCAGACTGCTAGCATGTCATGGGCAACGACAACTCAACCTGTAAGAAATCAAAAGGACATAAGTACTCGTTCATTCAACTTTCGACCTATAACCCATGTTGAACTTGCAAAAACTACAATCAAATCTGAGGTTTCTCAATGACAATCAGGCGGAAGAGACAAATCTAGCCGTCTAGCTCCATAGAGTCCCATTCATTTTGCACTGGACCGCAATCACCCCCAGTGGAACTCTGGTGGAACTGCAACCAAATTCGGTACAATGGGGCTGAATAGGGAGTTGAAAGGCTTTCCGTAGACCGGCTTTGGTATAACCAATAATTCTTCTCCTGGACAGGAAGCTGCCAGTTGCTCTGGTAACACGACTCTGCAGTCAGTAACAGCATGGGGACATCCAAACAGAGGTTAGTGAAAGCAGCCTTTTACATTTCCCTGGAGAATAACTAAGAATCACAGTCATAGACAAAATACTTGTATAAAAAAAACCCATTTAATTCACTTAACTTATTAAAAAGATATATAAATATTGGCTAGGAAAAGATACAACATGAAATGCTACATTTATACTGTATAAAACAACATCACAGTTGATCATGTACAGACTGGAAAGTAGTGGTCATCTAAACGCATCATTTATCTTTTCCCTGGCAGACAATATTGCAGATTGACTTCAATAACACACACCAACGGGACTGACTAAAGGAGAGGGGTTAATGAATGTACATATTAGATGTACACGGACACAAGGACGACACCAATGTAAACAGCTCCTCTCCAATGTCTCCTTGGCAACACAGCTTCATGTCTCCTTGACGTCTGTCTAAAAAGGGAAAAGAAAAATGTCCATCAGTGACACACCAACGCTACAACTCTGGAAGCTTTACATATATGCTGCTTTTATCTTAAAAAAGGAACACGCCGACTTATTGGGACTTCAGCTTATTCACCGTATCCCCCAGAGTTCGATAAGTCCATGCATACCCTTCTCATCTCCGTGCGTGTCCTAAGCACTGCTACTTCTGCTACTTGGGTGGAGTGATTTGCTCGCAGCACCCAAGAAGCCCCGTGGTGAGGAGCAGAGAGTAACAACGGTGGTTTTCAGGTGTTGTGCTCATCACTCCGCCCAAGTAGCAGTGCTTTGCCTTCTGAGAATATAGTTCCCAGTATGAATATGGTTAGAAGACGGCTGTGTCTCATGTGACCTTGTTATTTGTACACGCTGTGACTCTACAAATCACAACATGTAAATAGGAAAATGTTGGTGTTATTTTGTCACTTATTGGGAGCAGTAGGCTAGATGGAGCCGGTTACCTCCAGGATCTGTGCTAAGCTAGGCTAGCGGTGGGTGCGTCAGATAGAGTTACGACACGAGATGAGAAGGGTATGTATGGACTTATCTAACTCTGGGGGACACGGTGAATAAGACACAGTCCCAATAAGTCGGCGTGTTCCTTTAAACACACACATGTACATATTTACTTTTCTTTTATCAGAATTTTATGTTGATAAGGCAGCTCACCTTAATGACCCCCCCCCCCCAAAATAAAAACTCTTCGGATCTACACGGATGACATTTTCCCATTCAAAACGGCGATTTTCGCCAAAAAGCGACTACTTTGCAGGTATGATTATGATGTGTTGTACAACGGGCAGTGTGCAAATTTGTTGGCTAGTGGCAGTCTCTGCATGCAACATGAGCATGTCCATGCAGAGTGATGCAACAGTCTGTGTCTGTGTACTTGATGTATGTGTGTATGTACAGTATGTATGCACTATGCTGTGTTGAATTCTTTAAACAGCAGACATTGTTTGTTTGTCCAAGACATATTTCCTTCGGGACAATAAAAAAAAATCTATCTTATATAATACTGATTTCTACAGTAACAAACATGAAATCGCTTTTCTCAATCAGCTTCTTCTTTCTATGTACTGGTGTAGTGATGGGGTCCAACATGAACTCAACATTTTAAAGTCAGTGAAGTGGGTGGAGCTAAGTTGAGAAAAAGAAGAAGATCGTGTCATGTATTTTTTTGTGCACCAATCACTTCAATCAAGTTTAGCAACATTGGAATCAAAACGTGGTCCCAGACCTGTCAATCTAAACCGACACAGTCCAGATGAAGCACACAAAGTGAGCTTTTCAGTGTTAAACTCTTAATAAATAATAATTAAGTATGTTTTTTTTTTCTATTCTTTACTCTACTGTATTTTGTTCCCGTCAGCATGCTAGTGCCGCAGCGCTGCTCTCCTGTACCACAGCCGTGCTCAACGCTGCGAGCGCCTCACTGCATACAGGAGTGAAAATCGTAAAATGAATTTGGTCAATTGTTCTCTTGATTAATTGTATAGTCTATAAATGTTAGGCCGGTTGTGCGCTGCCTGTGTGGCGGCGTTTCGGTTGCGTGTCAGTTGCGTGGCGTTTTCTATGTCTTTGCACACCAGAAACGTGTCTGACGCGGCGCTGCTGCTCAAGCAGTAGTATACTTCATGTTAAACATAAATATATACTGGCAGTATTGACGGCAAAATAGGCTAAAGAATATTTCGTTCTGTATTGACAATATTTGAAAATTGATACTTATTTATTATTATTTTTTTAATTACATTTATATCTGCATTTATGTCAAAACCTAGAGACTTTCAAATGTCATTTATTAATATGCATTTGTGTCAAAACGACATATACATTTTTTTTCGTATTCTATTTTGCCTGAAAACGCTTCCTACACGTGTCGCGTGATAAAAAGGCGTCGGCCCTATTTCTAGCATGCATGCTTTTTTGGCGCGGCCTGAGACGTGCGTGTCACGCAGCCAGTGTGCAGGCTCTAACCTGTTAACATGGGAGCCGAAATAAAAACGCCACGCAGGTGACACGCTCCGCCCACGCAGACAGTGTGCAGGAGCCCTTAGAAGCAAGTGATAAATGCCCATTTTCATTTTTCCAGAGCCCAGGTAGTTATCTTCAAATAACTTACAAATTACAAAACCCATCGATATTCAATTTACACTGATGTAAAAACAGCGAGATGAGCAAATCCTCACATTGGAGAAGCATTAAAAAAAAAGAATTAAAACAAACAATTATCAAAATAGTTGCAAAATGAAGCTCCCGTCGATCTGACTCGTTGATGAACCGACTAATCATTGTGTGTATCAGCCAGGGCTGGGGGGAGGGGGGGGGAGGTTGTTACCTGGGGAGCGAGGCTGCGTCCACTCTGCGATAGCCCTGTGGAGCTCCATAAAGAAGGGTCCTCCTGCATGGCTAACGTCTGATTAACAAACCTCAGCATCCCTGTGAGTGAACTCATATCCGCCCCCCCCTCCTCCTCCCCCGGGCCCACCAGAGTGCACACAGACTCCCTCCTCGACTCACTGGCCTGCTCCTCATCTCCCTCCTGCATGGAGGCAGTGTCCATGTTGAGGCTTCTGTCCTCTTGCCTGTCCGCCAAGTACGTGAGGGGGTTGAAGGAGAGGTCTGAGGTTGCCGTGGCGTCCGTTGCGCTGAGGCCCTGCCAGCTGTGGTCCACTGAAGGAAAAGAGACGGAGGGGGAGGAGGACTCCCACGCGTGCTTGCTCAAAGCCTCCCTCAGCGTAGCCTTCAGACTGGGAGGGACGTCCAGGGAGGAGTCGATGCTGCTGCCCCGCAGCCAGTCGCACGTTTGGAGGCTCTCAGGCTGGAGGTGAGTGTGAGCGGGGGGAGAGGAGCACGTTCGTGTGTGTGTCGGGGAGAGGAGGTGAGTCGAGTGAGGGTGTTGAGAAGAGGGGAGAGTTGCTCGGAGCTTTTGGGGGGAGGAAGAAGGGGAGAGAGCGGAGGAGGAGCTCGCTGCGGGGTGTGTGAGCGTGTGCAGCGCGGGGAGGGAGAGGGTGTGGCTGTACAGGTGCTGGCGGTCAGCAGCTCGCTCCAGGCTGGAGATCCTGGCGTGGAGACGGGTCACCTCAGACTCCTGCAGGAAGACAAGGACACAAACGTCTTGTTCTCAGATACAACTCTTTTTTTCCCTTTTTCTGCTGCCGCGGTCCTGCTCGACGCCTTGCACTGCTACAACTAGTATTTCTAGTCATCGTTTTATTCTCCTTATTGTTACTATAAGTGCCACGGCACATCATGCCAACTGCTGTAATTGTTATGAATCATAGAATGTTCATCTGTATCTGTGTCTCTGAGGTTTCTGCCTAAAAGGAAGTTTTTCCTCGCCACTGTTGCACCAAATGCTCGCTCGTGGGGAATTGTGATCTGACACTAATTTAATTGAATAAAACATAAATAAATAAAATAAATGATAATGAAAAATGAACACGAGAGGACACATTTTCTTACAGCAGGGGCACCCAAACAGAGGGTCTCTCTAATTTAAAACACAACTTGCATTACACTCACAAAGACGTCTACCTTGATGAGCAGGGACTCCTTAGAGGTCTCCATGGACTTGTTGGAGGCCTGGAGCTGAGTCTGGAGCTGAGCGGCCTGGACTCGGGCTTGATTTAACTGGGTGCTGAGCTGCTCCAGCTGGCCGTGGAGGGGACTGTTCTGAGCTCTGGCCTGCTCGTACAGAACCCTGCTTTGCTCCAGCTGGGTTTTACTCTGAAGGAGCTGCGTCTGAAACTGGTCTCTCTCTGTCTGGAGGTGGCCGGCTTGGTTCCGGGTGCGATCCAACTCAATCCTAGTTTGTTCCAGCTGGGTTTTGGCTTCCTGGAGTTGGTTCTGGCTCTGCTGAAGTTTAGCGGCGAGCTGCTCCTGGGAGGACAGCATGGTGGAGGAGATCTGCTCCGAGACTTTGAGGAGCTGGCCTCGACTCTGCTGCAGGGACTCCAGCTGGGCGAGAGGGAGAGAGGGAGGGAGGGAGGGAGGGAGGGAGGGAAAACAGACAGATGAGACAAGTTTGGTTTTTACAGGCTGGTGTGCAGCTTGATGTGCTGCTCTGATAAGAAAATGATACGGCTCCTTTTGATGTAATCACATAATGCCAAAGGTTATAGCAGGACAAGGAAGTAGATAAACAGCGCCATCAAAACTTTCGGCAGGAATTGAGATGTTATCAGCAGTGTGTGGGAGGGGTGAGCTCAAACAAAGAGAAACTGAATTGTTGGGGGAAAAAAATAAGGAACTCCCACTGTGGTCATGAGGTTTGTAAAAACAAAAAAAAGAGGAAAAGAAAGATACGAAAAGGGAACGAAAGCGATGACCAATGGCCAATCCACAAGACCTTTATCACGTAGATGGAGAGAGGCAAATAGAAGCATTCCTGCCTGGAATTCTTCTGAACAATTAGCATCAAGAGCCAAGTCTAGTTGCTACCTATTTATTGGTTGGATTTTTGTGTCTATGGTATTTTTTAAGTGTGTGTATATAGGGCATTATGGTCCATTTTTGTCCTATTATTGATTTACTGGTTTTGTAGGGACTGGTTGTAGTTTTATTTGTGATAGTACTTGTTCCTCAGATTTTATTAGTGATTGATGATCGCTTTTATAGGAGGTCTGTATTATTTATCTGGATTTTATTGCACTAGCGTTTTATGAAAGGAGAACTGACACCTTAATTATGGATTGTAGGACTTTTAACTACTAAATTATGTGATTTATGTATTTCATGTGCTTATTATTCAGCGCTCCACTTAATGTAGATTTCCTTTCGTTGTCTCTTGTTGATGTGTGCCTTACAAATTCCCCCTCTGGGACGATATCAATAAAGTTGAAGTTCTTGCTGAACAACTGAAACTGGACTTGTTTAGCTGTCTCTATTTCGATAGACTGACTGAATGCATGAGATCAAAGATCTTCAACAGGGGGTCCGGGACCCCTAAGTGGTCCTCAGAGTCACTGCAGGGGGGCCACCAAATTATAACAGATACGGTTAAAGGGTAACTACCTTTTTTTTCAACCTGGATGGATCCAGTATTGAGCGAGATCGCAGCGGCGAGCCGGCGCGAACCGAGCTGCAATGTAACCTAATGGGACAATTGTGCAGCCTTGATTTGTGTCCACTAAAAGGGAGTTTTGTTTGCTACTGACAGGCTCAGATTGTTACTAAAAGTGTCTAACAACGTTATCGATCACAGCAAGTGACTTTTTGTCCGAAGACAGCGGTGTGGAGAGGGGAAAGTGAGTCAAGAAAAAGGTGTTCAGGGAGACTGGTGTTTCGGAGAAGGCTACAGAAATGATAGGCTCCTGTTATCATAAAGATTGTCAATGTTGTCAGACACTTTTAGTAACAATCTAAGCCTGTCAGTACCACAAAAAAAAAAGAACATTGCAGCTCTGTTTGCGCCGGCCCGGCATTGCGATCTCGCTCAATACTGGACCAAATTCAAAGATTTTTGGTCACATCAGTGACACAAATGCATGGGGAAATGGGGTTGCAAAAAACAGTAGTTACCCTTTAATCCTAAGGATTTACAGTACTGTGCCATGTATGTGTAACATTTAAAGATGATTTATAAAATCATGCCAACAATTATTATTTTAATGGTTTAGTATTCTATGCACTACAAAAGGTATGTATACAGGCTTTAGGTCACCCTACACGTTATTGTAGGCCCAGTTTAATATGCAACTTGATTTTATAAAATATATGTAGTAGGGGGTCCCTCCTCTGTCTCTTTTTCAGATAAGGGGTCCTTGGTTTCAAAAACGTGGAAGACCCCTGCATTAGATGGAGGAAGATGACAGCGGAGCTGCAGCCTCAGTAGCTGACAGTACCTCCTTGCTGTGCTGCTCCCTCTCCAGCTCCAGCTCTTGTTCTAAAGAGGTGACCATGCTCTGCAGCCCCGCCTCCAACTGAAGCCAGCGGGCCTCCTTCAGAGCCAGCTCCTTCTCCACACCGCACAGCCGCACCTCCTGCACAGACACACACACAAAATTATTGGTAGTAGGAGCGCAGCAGATTTATGGAGCAATAATGTTCGTCTCAACAAGTAATTTCTTCTTTTGTTTTATCCTTAAAGCTACAGTATGCTACTTTTCTATATTAATGAACGTCCGTTACATTCAAGCCATTGCCAAATGAGTTGATACAAAGCTAATTAAGCCCATCAGCTTCACCAAACTCTCTCTGTATTTCTCAGTATGGCTAGGTTTACTAGCCGTGGTGGTGGCGTGCGATCACCGAAGGCTTGTGTCATGTGGTTGCTCAGACAGCGTTGTTGTCATAACTTAGAATTCCTCATGGGGGAGACAGCAATTACCCACTATAGCTTTAACCAGACTAAATAATAAATTAGGATTTGACTTTACCTTGTCTTTGGTCTGCAGCTTGGTGGCGTCCAGCTCTCCGGACAAAGCCTCACAGTGACGCTGAGTTTCTTCAACCTCTTGCAGTAAAGTGTGAAGTTGTTGCTGCTGGCTGAGCTCCTAGTTAAACACACACACACACACACACACACACACACACACACACACACACACACACACACACACACACACACACACACACACACACACACACACACACACACACACACACACACACACACACACACACACACACACTTCAGAAACTGCTTATAGGACACCAGATAATGATTTTGATTTAACTCTAATAAGGAAATTAGATTAGATTACGTTGTCACACAAATTATATATTTTTATAATTTTATGAACACAAAATAAATATAAAAAAAGGTGTGCAAACATTATTACAGCCTTTGTATAATCAGGGCTTAAAGTAACTGTGTCGCTGACAGTGTTTTATTAACATTTCATATTGTATGCTCCTTCAGATCTAATATTACAGCTGATGGTCCCATTAAAGGATGAAGATTTGTTCAGTCAAAGAACTCATCAATATTTCTCTGTTTTATTTATTCAATTTGTGCCACAATCATGGTAATGAGATGAGTTTTATTTTTATTTAAAAAAATATATATTATAATTTAAATGAATTCTTTAATTTAAATATATTTTTTTGTATCTATTTTATGTGGATTTAAATTTAAAATTTAATTTAGTGATGTTAATTGATAAACATATTTACATTTCTAACTAATTTAATCTAAATTGTAATTAAATAAAAAAAAATCAAATTAAAATTTTAATTTAATTACATTTAAGTGTGTAATGTCATCGATTTCCTGTTTTGTATCTAATCAAACAGCTTTGCTGATAAATGTTTTACTTTTCGTTTATTTAAATGCTATACCTTTATAATAAAAAAACAACATTTATGATAGAACTTCATGATATTTCTTGTGAACGTTCAGTTTTTAGCTGCACACCAAAAGGTTATATAATACAACATACAGTACAGATAACACCAGCACTGACACTGACTGACACTGACTGCCCTCTGGAAACAGAGTTCCAAGTCTCAGGGGCCAAACATCCCACTTCTGTAACAGTACTTACCCCGCCACTATTAGGCTCCTTAATGCTCAGGCACCTTGCAGAGTAAACCTGTACTAAATGCAGCTTATTCAAATGCCCTTTATAGACTGCACGAGACACTTTACGGGAAGTTGCAATAGCACAAGGTCTTTACAGCTTTTTATTGGTTTGAATGATTGTCTATGTGATCGTCTTTTATGTACTGTATGTTCCGGTGTATGTATTGCCTTTCTTTAAACTGACTGGCACCAAGACAAATTCCAATCGACTGTGTTGACAAGGCAATAAAGTATTGAACTTGAACATCAATATCATTTATTACGCATTGCTGCTGGCTGTCAATCAATCAATCAATCAATCAATCAATCAATCAATCAATCAATCAATCAATCAATCAGTTCTCTCTTCTTATTCTTTCTAAAGTCATTGCACATGTTTTTGCACTAAACTAGGGCTGCACAATTAATCGTGATTTTATCGAAATCACAAGACGAACCAGGGCAATATCCAAATTGCAGGGGAGGGGGGGGGCACAATATCTTAATGGCAAAAATATGTCAAACCATTCTAAATGATGCATTATGGTGCTGCAGAGACATCCCGGGCATACAAATCGTACCCTAGTCTTTGTTTGATTTTATTGTATTTTTACGTTTTTCTATGATATGAAAAATGATCATTCCGTCCAATATCGTGAATCATATCCCAATATCAGTCAAAACGATATCTATTAAGATATTTTCCTCATATCATGCAGCCCCACTCTAAGCTTTTAGTAATTTAAACAAAACTTTGTCTCCATAGGTCTATAAAGGCTGAGTTCCCACAAGTTTTGCCCTCTGATTCTGTGTGTGCTCCTGACCTTCATGTTTCTTTCTGCGAGCTCTCTCTCTCGGGCCCCCAGGCTCTGCTGCAGAGACTCCACCTTCCTCTCCATCTCCTGCTTGTGATCTCGGATGGCCACTTCCAGCTGACCCAGCTGAGGACGACAGGGGTGTTGGGGGAGAGAAAATCAAAACACAAACAAAATCAGGAGAGAGATGACAGCAAAACATTCTGCAAATGAAATGAAGTATACTGGAAGAATCAGTTTGTTTGGGTCTGTGTTGTACCAGCTGTGCTCTCTGTTGGAGCTCCCCCTGTCTCTCCTTCAGTGCATTGTCCATATCCAAGACTTCGTGAGTTCTCTCCTCCAACTCCCTCTGGGTCTCACTGTGAAGCAACACACAGACACACACTTTAATTGAATAGTTTATCAGATAGCTAACTAATTAACAAAAAAAAAAAACACACTGAGTAACTGGGAGCATCCTCTGAATGGCAGATATAACAGAGATCGGCAGATATAACCGTATGATTCTTGCAGGGCCAAATAAAGGGGACATGATTCAAGGACTTTCTATTGTTTATTGTTGGGGGTTAGTTCCTTTGGTTTGAGTACTTACGTGAATAAGTTTTGACTTGTACTCATTATAGTGGCTTTTTGTGTGGGTTCATGACCGTAACCTAGATAATGACAACTGTTATGTTATGCTTTCTGTATCAAGCATATACATGTCCCTACTAATGCCTGTATGTATGTATGTATGTATGTATGTATGTATGTATGTATGTATGTATGTATGTATGTATGTATGTATGTATGTATATATATATATATATATATATCTATCTATCTATCTATCTATCTATCTATCTATCAGGAACGTATGGAGTAACTGGACTACTGATTAAGCACCTGAAACATGAACTCATTTTTTTTTCTTCTTTTTACACAAGAAAATGAATCCCACGTTCATGAGGGTACTCCAAGTTGAGTGCTTGATGTACGATATGCTTCACACTGTGTTACGCAACGGATGCGATTCAAATGTATGCAGATTTATCTGTGTCAGTGGTATGTTTTATATAGAAAACTATTCCATCAAAAAAAAAAAAAACAGAGCACTTGTAAAATCCATCACAGCAAATATACAGTACATATCACATTAAACAGGTTCCACCTTGGATAATAAGGGACATAACTTTCATTTTCTTTCCAGAAATTCATATTATCAAACAGTAAAGGATTTCCTCAGTAAACACAATGTCATTGCTTCATCTGAGAACAAAGATTAGCCGCGACATTATCCAGACGACGTACAAATATGAGGGATTTCAAAATGTGACACTGGGACAACAACAACAACAGGCTCCATGACTGTGTGTGTCCGTTTGTGATACACATGTACAATGTGGATATTGTTCCAAACACAGATGAGCCCGATCCAGAGAAGGATCGGAGCTACAGCACATGGGCGTTGTCTCCGTATGAGGGCTCGTGCCTTGTCCCCTGTGCGCAGGAGAATATTTTACATGAGGGCGTGACCTCACCTCAGTTGGACTGTCAGTTTTTCCACCGAGGCTTGCCGCTCATCTGCGGTGCTTTGGGTTCTCTGTAGAACGTCTCGGAGATCCCGTAGCCGCTCCAGAGTCTCAGCCAACTCTACCTGCGCCGCCTGAAGCTGTCCCTCCAGGACCTGAACCCGCTGGACACCGTTGAGCCGGTCGGCCTCACAGCGATGGAGCTTCTCCTCCAGATCATTCACTGGGAGGGGCAAGAAGGAAAAAGTTAAAAGTGAAAGAGAGCTGTGCAGTTCTGGCCCCAATTGTCTCTTCTCTGCTAAATATAAATAAAAGTAAGATAACAGTAAGTGAAATCTCCTACACTGCACTGAAACTGAGTTAATGTACCCATGTCACTCTTGCTGCTGAGCTGGCTCGCCATGTGTTGCAGGCTTTCGTCCATGCGGCTGAACTGAGAAATCTTGGTGTTGACATCCCTCCTTAGACGCTGCAGCTCCGAATCTTTAGACACCAGCTCCCCTCGGCACTTTGTCATCTCTGATGTCAGATGGCTGCAGAAAGCACAAAGAGAAAAACACATGGTATGTTCATTTACCTATGGAGGGACAAAATGGGCTGCAATAAAATGAAAGACATATAATACAGAAAATCTATATTACGCAGAAAAGCATTAAGCAGCAAACACACTGCATTGTTGTTGCGGCTGGGGTATGCAACATGCCCATTTCCTCACCTCAATGTGAGCAAGGCTCCCATCGTAGACTTAGAGAAAAATAAATCCCTCCAGAACTGTTGGGAGTAGCGTAACTGGGCTAAACAAACATGTCTTTGACAACACAACAACCAACCAGCTTTTGCTTTGGAGCTTTTAAAACGTCAATAAAATAAGACTAACCAGCAGCCCTGCAGAATAAAATTACTCCAAACACATAAGGCCCGATCTCCACGTCTCTAACAAGTAAGATCCCCATCTATATACACTGGTTTATGGGGCGGGGAGGGGAGGGCTGCTTCATGCCTACTAATAGTATGTGGTGTGATCATAAGACTGTTATGTGTGTGATTGTCTTTGCTGCAGGTCAGGAAAAACAGCCTACTAACGAAAATAGTCACGAACAAAAGCCCCATACAAACTGCTTTAAATAAAAGGGGCCTTTATTGTCGTTTCCATGAATACACAGAGAAACTAAACTGTCTACTCCATTTAACTATACATAGGATGGGTGGGAAGCTGCAGGCGCCAAGGAAAAAACTCCAGTTCTTTTTGACACTAACCTAACAGACATGTTTTTGGTGGTGGGACGAAACACAACACGGGAACATGCAAACTCCAGAACAGAAAGGCCCTGCCCAGGGATCGAACCCCAGTACTCAGAAATGCTGAGTCACTGGGGCTCCATGCCACCCGAATAGGCGATTCCTCTCTAACTGGGACGTTTTGGGACCGGTTGGTGGGATTGCTGTGGACGAGGTCCACTCGTTGATACACTGGTAAGAGTAAATGAGATTTAACCATGTATCCAGCTTATTTAAATAGGTCCTGTTACTGTATTTTGTGAACAGTTAACTTCATTTAATATTGTATGTGGCGTTTTCTTTTCTTAGGATACATTTTTTATTGTTTTTTTTCCCACATAACAACAACAACAACAACCCTCTCCCACCCCCTACCCTCTGCGGTCTCGAGGAAAACAAAACAAATAAACGACAGGAAATCACACCTTGCCTAGTCACTCTCCTCTACTTCTTGTGATGCTGAGGTCATTAGGATGGATACTTGTGCTGCTGCACCTTTCCATAGGTCTATAGTCGATGATTTGGCTTTTTTAATCCTTGCTGTAGAGAGCAAAGTTTCAGATTCAGGTTGGCAGAACGTGCAGTAGGGAGGGTTTAGAGACGCATCTCTTCTGAGGAGTCCAATATGTCCTATGATGACATATGTTGAAATGGATCTGCTGGTGATTTGGGTTCTTGGAACAGTGGGAAATGTTGTCCCAGACAATTAATTGCGTTCCCCTTAGGGCTCAGCTCTCGCTCCCATTTCCTTGCTATTGGGAGTTCTCCTATGGATACTTGCATCAGTTTAGCATAGATCTTGGACGTTAATCGTGGCGTTTTCTTTTGCAGGGTGCAAATGTTCCACCAAAACAAGTTCCTTCCTGAAACTATTCTGTAGAGCCACTAGGGCTGGGCGATAAAACGATAACGATATGTATCGCGATAGACACGTAATCAATATCAATAGAAAATGCGTTCGATAAAACGTTCAATGACTTGTTTTTCTTCTTCGGAAGAAACCAGAAGTTGCGAAGCAAGTTTGGTTGCATGAACAAAGGCACTCACTCTCTGGTAACCTAGCAACGTAGGGAGTGACACTCTTACAGCCAATCATGTAACAGTATCAAGTTTGGTTGCGCCACATCGCTGTCTCGTGTTGGATTCTACCATTCTACAATAACAGAACCGGCGGCGTGTAGCGATAAGTGGAAAGTGAGTGCCGCAGCGAGCGAGGAAATTGTTGATAAAACAGGAAAAGTCAGTATGGCAGTTTTGGGGATTTTATAAGTCTGACCGTCGTCCCCACCAACACTACCGCAAACTTGTTTTACCACCTTAGCCGTGCTCACACTTTGGAGCACAGCCGTATTCGCCAGCAACGTCCAACATCTGCAGCTGCTACACCGCACAAGCAGCAGACCGCCATGGAGAGGTACTCTGCATCAGCGCCTTACTAAACGCTACAAAGAAATAACGGAGGCAGACGTGCTGAGCACTGTCCAGAAGCCAGGTTACCAACCTAGCACTAAACCTGCAGAAAATAGTTCTTCTCAGGTTTCAGGTTTCTCTATGTTTATATTTAACACTTTGCACCATTTTATTACACCTTATTAAGCAATTCTTACTTATTCTTTCTTCACTGTGATTTTAGACTTATGTTTACATTTTAATTATTTGAGTGGTTTCCATGGTTGTGTTGACATTTCTGCTTTTATAACTGAGGGGATTATAATCAGAGGAAAGTTAAGTTTAAAATAAAAATGTTTAAATTTAATATATTTTTCTCCTGGTCCTTATTTTAAATAGGTCATAAAAAATATCAATAATTATCGATATCGACCGATATGAAACACTTATATCGTGATACAGTTTTCAGCCATATCGCCCAGCCCTAAGAGCCACAGTCTCTGCCCACGGAGCTTAGCGCCGCCCAAGACGATTGCGATTGGTTTAAAGAAATGAAGAAACAACCCAGAGCGTTTTTTTTTTCTCCTATCCCAGAATGTAGGTGTGGTGTAGCCAGACCTTAATCCACAACGCTGTAGATAGGTCTGCCGATGCGAGCATACCGGGAGTCTAGCACGAGCATACCTGTGTGTACAGGTGTTCTTACGTGACAGACTCGGAGAGTTCTTACCTGACAGACTCTGAGAGTTGTGTGTTCTGCTGTTTCATCTCCTGCAGGTCCTTGTCTTTCTCCTGGGCGTCCTGCTCTCTGTTCCTTACCTCACCTTGCAGAGAGGCCCGGGCTCGTTCCAGCTGCTGCTCCAGACTGGACACCTGCGGACAAAAACAACATGAGCGTCCATGTTTATTTTTAAAAAAAAGGTAGAAAGCTAATGAGATCCCAGGGAATTAAGAACGACACTAAAGAAACCCTCAATTCTAATGAAGGAACAGTGTCTTGTAGTGTAGGCTTGACTTCATTCTCAAAACTATGAAAACTAAACACTCTCTCCCTACAGGCAATCTGATATCTTGTCTGTTACCCAGAACAAACCTTCATGTATACTTCATGTCCCTGTATGGCTCTGCTCACTGAATGGAGACCGTTGTGCTCTTTTTGTTATGAAGGACAGAAAGCAAAATCAGCTGTTCAAATGTGCCGAACTATCAAATACATCCCTCAGGCAATGAGACTGATTGAAGTTTGTGATATGTGTGGGGAGACAGTAAGTCTGCATATTAAGAGTACTGCTATACTTACAATTATCCTCTGCTTCTGCTTGCTAATACAATTTACAGCTTCAATAAAAAAATGTCAATCTTTGCTAATAAGAAGCTACTTGAGCCTTTCCCCTCCTGCTTTACTAAGACTAATCTTGGCACAATACAACGTATAAATGGTTTGTACTAAAGCTGCTAGATCGTGAAAATCCTCCTGATACGGTTCTCCTGTCACTCTAAAGATGGCTTACTTGAAGCCTTGGACACATCCCAAATATCTGGTAGACTTGGGATCTAAATGGGGGTGTTTAGACCCCAGGAAGATAGGTTTAGTGGACAGGATAACTAAACACATCCCAAATCAGTGCAAGAGCAAATGCATGCCTGGCAGTGAGTGAGAAGAAAGAGCATAATAGAAGGGCATTTTGTGATTAAAAGTAAAAACTGAACTGGCTTTGCAGATCTTTTGGGAGTAAATCATTTTCGTCAGAATCAAGCAATTCTAAAAACAATTTTCAAAAACATTTCTACTGCCACATAAGCATAAAACACAGTAAATCTGTCTCGCACCATTATAAGGCCCTTCAATGCCAAGGGAAGACCTTGACAAAGATACAGTCTGAGACGGAGACCTACTGCTGCCTAGAGAGCACACACTATGTTCACGCTGTTGCCAGAAAGAGTTTGACACACTGCTTAACTTTTTTCTACACTCAAAATATTATAAAGTAGTATTCAAGTTATTCTAAAAAATCTCACCACAAACTTCCTATAATAAATAAATTAAGATTATTAAGGGAGCGTGCTCCACGGCTGCTCAACATGTAACACTGTGTGACCAATGGGTGGGGAAAGTGAAAGAGCAGCGCTTGTCCCTCCCTCATCCCCACCACTGAGGTGCCCTTGAGCAAGGCCCTTAACCTCCAACCACTCCAGTGGAGCTGCTCAGTGGCCAGCAGATCAGACTGGGGTTGTACTGGGCAGCTTCCAGGTATGAATGTGGAGCTGTGTGAATGCGACAGGTTGTTGTTGCAAATGAGAATTTATTTATCGACTCATCTGGATAAATAAAGGTTAACCCTTGGGTTGTCCTTGTGTCAAATTGGACCCGTTTTAAACATTTCTTTACATCAGAAATATAAGTTTCTTTCAACCAAATTGCCCAAAGATAACATGGATGCACTTCGCAGGTAAAATTAATGATTACTTTCATTGAATTTGGGGTGTTTTGTTCAATTTTATAGCATTTGAAAAAAATGTTTTAATGGTTTCAAAACAGTATATCCTGACTTAACTTTGACAGATAAGCCAGTCTGTGATCTACTCAAAATTAACTAATAGTCAAAATCAGGGGTCTTCAACGTTTTTAAAGCCAAGGACCCCCTAACTGAAAGAGAGATGGATGAGGGACCCCCTACTACATATATTGTATGAAATGAAGTTGCATATTAAACTGAGTGGGCAGCCTAAAGCCTTTATACATACATTTTTTGCATGGAATACTAAGCGTTTAAAATAAAATAAAAAATGTAGCCTTATGAATGTTTTCATTTTAAAACATACATGTGGCACAGTAAATCCTCAGGATTAACTATCTGTGGATGGCTACCTTAGTGACTACCTTACATAGGCCAGTAAGCCTATCATGTGGGGATTAATATTTGCTAATAATATGTTGGATTCATTGAAGAAAAATAAATAAATAAATAAAATTAACAATAATTTGGAGGCCCCATTGCATTGACTCTGAGGACCCCCTGTTGAAGATCCCTGGTCAAAATAATTTATAATTTCCGCTTTTTTTCAAGTCAAAAATTAGATATAATGTCATATAAATTAGGTTTATTGACCATTGATGAAAAAGTGTTAGAAACATCGGAAAAAGCGGCCCAAAAAAAAGTTTCATTTTCAATTTTGATCCCTAAGGACAACAAGTTGATGGCCGACGGGAAGTCAACACGAGGTTTAAATAAATAAAACTTTTGAACTATTGATGATATGAACAGAGAAGACGCACCGGCTCTCCAAATCTAGCAGCAGGGAATAGCCCCAAGGCCTTTCTTTTTGTGCACTAAAATAAAAGTAGCTTAGTCTGGAAAGTTTTTCATGACATTATAGCTAAAATAAAAAACAATGGACGGAATATCATAGATAAGTCAACAAATACTCCATGGTGTTCTATATATTTTCAGAAGTGCATTTTGGAACCATCTCCCACTTACCTGTTTCTGCAGCTGGCTCTGACTCTCCTCCAGCTCAGAGATGTGAGCAGAGCTCTCGGTCAGCATGGTCTGCTGCTGCTGCAGAGAAAGCTGGAGCTGCAGGTTCTGCTCACTGGAGCTCTGACAAACCAGGCTGAGCCCGTGGAGCTTTTCCTGCAGAGAGGACACCTGGAGAGGGAGGAACAGGGGACAGGAGAGGTCAGAGAAGAGAGGGCTTGCAAACAGACATCCCAGAGTTTGAAAGACTCACCTCGCTGTATGCAACACTGTACCTTGGCTCTGCTATTCTGCAGCTCGCTCTCGTAGTTCTCCTTCACCTCCTCCATCTGCTGCAGGTAGCAGTCCAGCTCCTCTCTACACGCCGACAGAGACGACTGTAGTTCACACACCTGATGTACAAACCGAAGTCATGGACGGTGCACAGTTACGGTGGAAGTCATGAATTCTGCCAGGTGTTTTCGTACACTTAAAACTTTGTTATTTGTGTTGTGTCTATTAGGGCTGGGCAATATATCGATGTTATATCGGCATCGATATATGAGGCAAGATATCGTCTTAGATTTTGGATATCGTAATATGACACAGGGTTGTCTTTTCCTGTTTTAAAGGCTGCATTACAGTAAAGTGATATAATTCTTTTGTTTTTTTTAAAGATTTTTTTTGGGGGCTTTTCCCTTTATTTGTGGTGACGTGAAAAAAACTTTTTTGCACACCTCTTTTGTCGGGCAGGTGCGTAGGATATGATCAAAGGCAACAGATCAAAAATAGTAGAGAGAAAATCCCGCACACTGACCATTACGCAAGCAATAGTTTATTAGAAAAATACAACGTTTCGGTCTCAGACCTTCATCAGGTAAATCTTCACCCTTTATTTGTGGTGACAGTGGATAGACAGGAAAGGTGGGAGAGAGATAGGGGATGATACGCAGCAAAGGGCCGCAGGTCGGACTCGAACTCGGGGCGCTGCAAAGGACTCAGCCCACATGGGGCGCACGGTCTTACTGGGGGAGCTAGAGGTCGCCTCAGTGATGTCATTTTCTGAACTTAACAGACTTACTAGCTGTTCTATTATTGGCCTTTACCCACTTAGTCATTGTATCCACATTATGGGTGATTATTCATCAAAACTCTCATTGCGTTAAAAAGGCATACTATGCAGTTTCCGTTTGTCAAACAGCGACCCCTATAGTCACTGCGGAGTACTTGTATTTAACGTTACTGTCGTATGCAGAGCCGTCTCTGCACTCACGGCCTGAGCCCCTCCCCCCCTTCTCGCGAGATCTGGTGGGGCGCCACCTACCAAACATTGCATTGCTGGTTTTGCCAGCGGCGTCCCCCCCCGCTTTGCTATCGGGATGATTTGCCCTACGAGTTCATTTACCATCGAAATGACTTTGAAGCTGTTGTATTAAAAAGGTACAAATCTTGCATATTGTGCCTTTAATATTTTGTGAAAGCACCAATAGTCAACCCTACAATATTGACATCGATATATTTTATCGTGATATTTGATTTTTTTTTTTTTTTCATATCGCCCAGCTCTATGGTCTATGATGACCAGGTCTTTGTACAAACCTTGGTGGCAGACTGAGCCGCCTGCGCTTTGTAACGCTGCAGAAACTCCTCGCTGTGTCTTACTTCAACCTGCCTCTGCTGCAATGAAATCAAATATAAACAGCATAGACCTGGGTTAGATTATAGTAGTCATACCTTAAATCTGAAATGGTGCGTGTGCTTTAACCCAGCGAAGGTGGGAAGATGCACTAATATGGTCCTACATACTGCCGTGTGTACCTGCGCGAGTTGGTCCACGGAGCTCTGTAGCAGGAGAGCTGCTTCCTGAGCCTCGTCTCGCTCCCTCCGGAGGGAGCTCAGCTCCTGCTCCATCTGCAACACACGAGACTGAGCCTCCTCCAAAGACAGCTGCAACTGCAGAATAGAGGAAATACTGTCACTTACTACAGGTATAATCACTAAATTTTAAAAACACAGAATTTTGCTGCGGGGGTTCAGTGGAGAGAAAGTGAGCGAGACAAAGATGTAGTTCACCATTTTTACTCTGTGCTGTTGCTCTGTGAATTCTTGAGCTTGAGATTTTTTACACTTCTCCAGAGACTGCTGGTACTCTCTTTGCTTTTTGGTCATCAGTGACTGGTAATGCTGAAGGGTGCTGGTTTTCTCCTGTAATTAGAAAAAGGGAAAACAGGGAAATAAAATAAAGAATATTCTGAAAGTGGTATAAAACGGTGGATTTAGAGAATATACAGTGCCTTGCGAAAGTATTCGGCCCCCTTGAACGTTTCGACCTTTTGCCACATTTCAGGCCTCAAACATAAAGATATAAAACTGTAATTTTTTGTGAAGAATCAACAACAAGTGGGTCCCAATTATGAAGTGGAACGAAATTCATTGGCTATTTCAAACTTTTTTAACAAATAAAAAACTGAAAAAGTGGGCGTGCAAAATTATTCAGCCCCTTTACTTTCAGTGCAGCAAACTCTCTCCAGAAGTTCAGTGAGGATCTCTGAATGATCCAATGTTGACCTAAATGACTAATGATGATAAATAGAATCCAGCTGTGTGTAATCAAGTCTCCGTATAAATGCACCTGCTATGTGATAGTCTCAGAGGTCCGTGTAAAGCGCAGAGAGCATCATGAAGAACAAGGAACACACCAGGCAGGTCCGAGATACTGTTGTGGAGAAGTTTAAAGCCGGATTTGGATACAAAAAGATTTCCCAAGCTTTAAACATCCCAAGGAGCACTGTGCAAGCGATAATATTGAAATGGAAGGAGTATCAGACCACTACAAATCTACGAAGACCCGGCCGTCCCTCTAAACTTTCAGCTCATACAATGAGAAGACTGATCAGAGATGCAGCCAAGAGGCCCATGATCACTCTGGATGAACTGCAGAGACCTACAGCTGAGCTGGGAGACTCTGTCCATAGGACAACAATCAGTCGTATACAGCACAAATCTGGCCTTTATGGAAGAGTGGCAAGAAGAAAGCCATTTCTTAAAGATATCCATAAAAAGTGTCGTTTAAAGTTTGCCAAAAGCCACCTGGGAGACACACCAAACATGTGGAAGAAGGTGCTGTGGTCAGATGAAACCAAAATCGAACTTTTTGGCAACAATGCAAAACGCTTTTTGTTGCTGCGTGAAAAGCAACACAGCTCATCACCCTGAACACACCATCCCCACTGTCAAACATGGTGGTGGCAGCATCATGGTTTGGGCCTGCTTTTCTTCAGCAGGGACAGGGAAGATGGTTAAAATTGATGGGAAGATGGATGGAGCCAAATACAGGACCATTCTGGAAGAAAACCTGATGGAGTCTGCAAAAGACCTGAGACTGGGACGGAGATTTGTCTTCCAACAAGACAATGATCCAAAACATAAAGCAAAATCTACAATGGAATGGTTCACAAATAAACATATCCAGGTGTTAGAATGGCCAAGTCAAAGTCCAGACCTGAATCCAATCGGAATCTGTGGAAAGAACTGAAAACTGCTGTTCACAAACGCTCTCCATCCAACCTCACTGAGCTCGAAGAGCTGTTTTGCAAGGAGGAATGGGCAAAAATGTCAGTCTCGGTGTGCAAAACTGATAGAGACATACCCCGCGAACTTACAGCTGTAATCGCAGCAAAAGGTGGCGCTACAAAGTATTAACTGGGGCTGAATAATTTTGCACGCCCAATATTTCAGTTTTTTATTTGTTTAAAAGGTTTGAAATATCCAATAAATTTCGTTCCAATTCATGATTGTGTCCCACTTGTTGTTGATTCTTCACAAAAAATTACAGTTTTATATCTTTATGTTTGAGGCCTGAAATGTGGCAAAAGGTCGAAAAGTTCAAGGGGGCCGAATACTTTCGCAAGGCACTGTATTCAGCATGTCAGAAAGGGTTGTGAATCATAACTAAAACTCATAGCCTTTGGCAGATGTCCAGCTGTATTCAGACAAATTGACCAGATCTTGCCTCTGCGTGTCTGGCTGTACCTTGATGAGGTTACGAGAAAACAAACACGTGGGTGTGTGTTGTACCAGTAGCTGTTTCTCCAGCTCCGTGTTGGTCAGTGCAGCCTGAGTATAGGCCGAGGTTTTCTCCTGTAACTGTTTCTCCAGGGAAGCCGCGCGGGCACTTTTTCTTTTCAACTGAAGTGAACAGAGATTTTAAAAAAACAAGAACAAAAATCAGTAAGAATCAATAATTGGCTCTCAAGCTTGGTAACATATAAAAGAATATTTATAAAATATATATACAGTATATCCTCACTTTTGATGGCTGAGAAGGTTGTTGTGAAATACATAAAAATAACAAACCAATGACCATGAAACCGCTCTATTAATTTACAATGCTCTAAGACAGTTGAGTACAAAGAAGAAATGTTAAAAGGTGCTGTAGGTAGGATTGCGAAGATCCAGGACTTAGCCCAAAAATTGGAACATCGACAACTTCTCAGTCCCTCCCCCCCTTTCCGCTAAAGCCCAATACAGTCTCCTAAGCCCCTCCCCCCACGAGGAAGAATGAATGTGTGTGCATGAGCAGTGATTGACACGCAGTTAGACACCCCCCCCCCGGCCCTGATTGGTGCATCTGAACAGGGAGCGGTGGATTTTTACAAATCGCACTACAGGCTGTAGGTAGGCTGAGGAGCCGGATTTTTTTTTTTTTTAAATGACCTGCTTCATGTAGTTCTACTGGAACATAGGGTCAGTTTCAGCAAATATGACAGAAAGTTAGTTTTATAAGGCTTAACTACTGCATCTTTAATCTACTTTAAGCAGTAAATCAGGTTGTGCACTGGTTTAAAAAAAAATAAATAAAAAAGTAAAAAGAGAAAACAATACTAAGAAAAAGAAAGAAATGATGAAAGGGGATGACAGAAGAGAAGATCAGAAACCTCTTTCTCTGTGTCAGTGGCTTGGCTGACTTTGTCCAGCAGCTCCGTGTGGAGGCTCTGGTAGTGGGAGGCTCTCTGGGCCATGGAGCTCTGCAGGGAGGAGACCTCCTCCTGGGTTCTGCTGAGACGCTCCTGAAGCCGCTCGACCAGGCTGTTCTGTTTGGCCCGCTCAGTCTCCACCGACTGCAGCACTCTCAGCAGCTGCTGGTAGCCTTCACCTGCAAGGGATGAGTGACGAATGGCAAAGAAAGAACAGTAAAGCATAATACATAATATATTAAGGAGATCTATATATGGTAGCTGCCTTTTTCATGCCATTTTTCTACTTGTGTTGCTGTGCAATTAACTTAAAGTGCTCATATTATGCTAATTTTCAGGTTCATAATTGTATTTAGAGGTTATAGCAGAATAGATTTACATGGTTTAATTTTCAAAAAACACCATATTTTTGTTGTACTGCACTTTGCTGCAGCTCCTCTTTTCACCCTGTGTGTTGAGTTCTCTGTTTTAGCTACAGAGTGAGACATCGCACTTCTGTTCCATCTTTGTTGGGAGTCGCACATGCGCAGTAGCTAGGTAAGGACTACTAGCCAGTCAGAAGCAGAGTATGAGGGCGTGCCACGCTAGCAGCTAGGCGAGCATTATAACATGTGTTACAAAGTGACGCACGTTTGTCTCTGAAGTAAAGGCTGGACTACAATAGAGCTGTTTGGAGCAGTTTGTGAACAGTGTTTTCTGTTGGAGATGGTAAGTCCCTTTGGGGTGGACTTTGGGCTTTTTCACTTTGTAAACCTATAACGTGCACAAAAAAGACATAACACAATAAAGGAAAGGGGAGAAGCCAAAAAGCATAATATGAGCACTTTAATTATCATGTCGCACAAAAGTTTCGTTTAAGATTTACATCGTTTTTTTCCTTTCACCTCAAGTGCAAAATAGGATGCAGAATGAGTCTCTCATTCTAATTATATTAAGTTCCAATAATCCAAAACTTATTTCACTCTAAGATTGGAAGAAAACTATTGTATTCAATATAATTGAAAGGAAATTGCAGGAAAGAATCTTCAGATGTACAAGGAAAAACCTGAATAAAAAAAAATTTAATCTTACATCTCTGTTAATAGGCATGGCTAACACAGAATGTAATGAAGTACACAAGAGGTGTGTCAGCATACCTGGCTTTAACTTCAGCAGGTGTGCTGTTCCTGAGTAGTCCACTGGGGGAAGCATGCAGGGCCTGACGCACGGCGTCCCCACAGCACCCTGAAATTAAACATCCACATATGGCAACGCTAAACACGGCAGCCGCTGCTGTTTTGGACAGTTTCTGTGGCACAACATCCAGGTTTGGGCAAGCAAATAAACAGATGATGTAACAAATAGGTCAAAGATTGTGGAAGACTTAACAAAATCATGTGAGATCAGAAGAACACAAACAACAATGTATTGTGTATTGTGTGTATATATTCCTGTCCACCTCTCGTAGATGCAGCAGGGCCAGTATGGCCTCCAGGCTGGCCAGCTCCGCCTGGCTCTGCTGAGCCTCTCTGTGGCTCTGGGCCACCCTCTGCTCCTGGCTCTGGGTCACAGTCTGCAGGCTTTCCAGCTCCTTTCGCAGAGAGGCCAGCTCCCTGAACTCTGCGGCCCGCTCCATGAGCTGCTGTTCCAGATGTAAGGCCTTCTGTCCGGCCTCCTCCAGCTGAGCCTGGAGGCCAGCAGCCGCAGACTTGGCCTGCCTCCCCTCCTCCTTCAGCTGGCTGGGGGGAAGACGAGGGGGAGGTTTGGCAATACAATGATTAAACCAGCAAATCAAAGTAGGGCTGAACAATGAATCGCAAATGTATCGAAATCGCAATATGGACTAGTGCAATATCCAAATCGCAGGGAGAGGCGCAATATTTGTTAAAGGCAAAATATGTGTGAAACCATTAAGTTATTTAAGTATTGTGGTGCTGCAGAGATGTCCCGGCCTACAAATCGTATTCTACAGACTAAATCCTCGCAAAAACTACACTAATAAATAATTTTAATTTTAATATTTTTCAATGAAAATGAGAATGATACTGAAATGATCATTCTGTCCAACATCGTGAATCATATCGCGATTGCAATATCAGTCAAAATAATCCAGTTCGATATTTTCCTCATATCGTGCAGCCCTAAATCAAAGAGATTTCTTCTGAAAGATTTGATATATAATGATAAATCAAAAAAAAAACTCCAATTTATTTCTGTCCCTACATACAAATCTGAAGTAAACCATGTACACCACGAACAATGAAAAGGGGAAATCAATCTCCCTTACCTGATTGTTTGACTCTGTTCTACCTTTCCTCTCTCCAGCACGGTGCACTTCATTTCCAACTCCTCTTTTTCTCTGTCACACTCGATAAGACTCTCTTTTAGTTTGCTCTCACTCTCCATCACCTTAAAAAAAAATGAAAATTATAAAACACTTTTATGGCATCGACATGCAACTAACGTAGTTAAAAAGAAAATATATATATATATATATATATATATATATATATATATATATATATATATATAGATAATATATATAGATAATATATATAGAATATATATTAAATCATTCAAATAAATCTAATTTACCCTCTTAAGTTTAATGGAAATGGTAGCCTTATAATCTTTGAAGGCTTCTTTGAGTTTCTCTGCATTTTGAAGTGCTTGGTTCCTTTGTTGCTCAGCCCTGTAAGGAATGAGGTAGAAAATAAGTACTAAAGCAATAACTCCATCATGTTTGGGAAGTGAATTAGACATGGAATATCTGATTATGTTTTTAAACTTGAGGTCCGAGTCAATCCTTTCATTTAGTTCAATTGAAAATATTTGAATATGACAGGGAGCAAATGCAATTATGAGACAAAATACATTGTAGCAGATCAATTTTAATATGATACATGTTCAATTCAAAAACGCTTTTGCACACTTCTTTTTTGGGGCAGGTGCGTAGGAAAAGGTAAGGTGAATTCACCGGAGGAAGGTCTGTGTGACCGAAACGTAGTGAAATATAGTATTTGCATGAGTAATGGACAGTGTGTGGGACTTCTTCGACAATATGATACATGCGGTCACCCAAAATCTTAGAAGGACTGTAATCTGTTACTCTAATGAAATTGAACTGGGTGCGGAAGCCGAGCCTGGATAAAGGCATCACCGTTTGCCCAGTGCTGTCTTGTTGTCCAGCTCTTCTCTGAGCATGCTCAGCTCCTCGGTGAGAGTCGCCACCAAAATGTCCCCGTGAGCTGCTGCTTCCTGGCTACACTCTGCCCTCAGCTCTGCTGCCCTGGGAAACACAGACAAAGGACAGGTTGTTAGGGTATGAATGCTAGGTTCAATTAGAGGTTAGTGTTACAGTTTCAAGACAAAGGCAAATTATTAAAAGCCACAATCAAGCATGCCTCAGTAAGAGTATTAACAGGAATAGTGTCAAAAAGGTCTATAGAGAAATCTAAAATTATGAATGACTGTACCCCATAGCACTTTACATAATCCTTACAGCGAACCAGTATCCAGTGTATATAGATAGTCATGCAATTTCCACATGACAATTACATAAATAGCAACATCCACAGAAGTCTCTGTTGAGGTCATGGGGTTACTTTAGTTCTGCGGCCTGAGTCTCCAGCTCTGCTTGAAGCTGACGAATGTGTTCACTCTTGACTGCCACACTGTTGACCCCCACCCTGGGGCCTCTGAGGCGGACCTGGAAAAACAAAAAACACATACAGTAAATATAGAGATGCACCGATAGACCGGCCGGTGACCGGAATTGGACGGTTTTCACGTGCTCGACCATGACCGGCAGGTCAGTCTGACATATGCCGATTTCATGCCGGTCAACGCTACAATTAACCGACAACATAAATTATACGACTTACAGTTCTCAGGGACGCACACACACACTGACGCGACAGTCTATTTTTCTTTTCTCTCAACTTTTTCACTGTGTGTCGCGGTGTGAAGCGCGTCTCCGCGCTATTTTCGCACATGTAGGGAACCTCGTGAATTAACCTGCAACATGTCAGCTGTTTGGAAATTCTTCAGCGTGTGTGCAGAAGAGAACAAGTTTGCAATATGCAACACCTGCAAGGAAAACCTAGGGCGTGGAGGGACGACACCAAAAACCAAAATCACATTTTTTTTGTTGGATATTGGATGTGAAAAGAAGTAAACTGTTCTAACATTGCACTTTAGATGTGTGTGAATTTCCCACACCGGGAGTAATTTATATAGTTCTATTTTATAGTGATCCATTATCTGTTCAAAAAATGTTCTATGTTCTGTGCAAAACGTTCTATTAAAGAAAAGATAGAAAATAAATAGTGGTGTGTGCTGTAAAGTGGTTAGAAAAAAATCGGAATCGGCTAAAATCGGTATCGGCTGGCCTAACTCAAAGAAAATCGGAAATTGGAATCGGCCTACAAAGTTGTAATCGGTGCATCTCTAAGTAAATATTATGTATCCACTACAGTTAATTTATATAACAGATTGTTAATATTTCTTATTATGTCATTGTTGTGGCTTGATATTTAGAGTGAAGAAACAACAGACCAAAACAATCTCCTCTGCCAATGTCTCAACAAAACGCTGAAACAAAGAACTCTGACTTCACGCTATACTCATTTGCAGCACACAAAATATGAAGCACAACATATACCATTTAAAGTGCTCATATTATGCTCATTTTCAGGTTCATAATTGTATTTAGAGGTTATATCAGAATAGGTTTATGTGGTTTAATTTTCAAAAAACACCATATTTTTGTTGTACTGCACATTACTGCAGCTCCTCTTTTCACCCTGTGTGTTGAGCTCTCTGTTTTAGCTACAGAGTGAGGCATCAAAAAGCAAAAAGCATAATTTTACACTTTAAAAAAATACAATACCTTTAATCACACAAATCATCTGTGTAAGGAATGACAGTCCTACCTGCGACTTGGAAGTGGCCAGTTCATACTGCATAGCATCGAGGTCGCTGATGAGCTGTTCATCCTGCGCGGTCAGACAGGCGTTCTCCTGACGCACACAGGCGCCCTTCTTCCTTTTAGAGAAAGACTCCATCTCTACTGACCTGGTCTCGAATGAGGCGGACTGAACAGGAAGGGAGAACACAGATTAGGGCTGTACGATATGAGGAAAATATGCAATATTGTTGTTGATTACCGCAATAATGATATTACGTGCGATAAATTAGCAGATATTAAAGCGCACTTAGTTCTACATTTCTGCCGCTTTCAGTATTCTGCTAAAATACCAACAAATGGCTTGTTGAATTTAAAACAAATCATTTCCAACATTCTTTTATGAACAAATTGAACATTGAATTTAATGTTAAGGGACCACTTAAAAGAGAATGACAGTTACAGCTTAAAGTGCAGTTTTCTACTGATATTTTCTTTCAACTAACAAAAAAAATGTGTGTGTGTGGCGAGGGGTGTACAGTGGTTTATTTACCTTTTGGCTATGAGAAACATATTGCTGCAAACACACATTGCCACTGGGACTATTCCTCTCGATGTAATTACCCTAGGTTAATACCTTCTACACAACCTACAGAGGTGGATTAATTCATCTACACAACAATGTTCTCAATAGTTTTGATTACCAGTTGTGTACACTTGCACACATACAGTATGTAACATGAGAAAAAAGGTGATGGGTGATGTACAGTATATCCGGATGGCGTTTTCTTATTTTGTAAAATATCCTCTTTCTCACCCTTGAGTTAGTGGAAGGTGGGCTGAGACTGCCAGCAACAGCCCGTCTCTCAGCCGTCCCACTGAGAGGCCTCTCCTGGCAAACACAGCCCGACTGGGATGGAGGAACATCGGGTGTCTGCAGGTCTTGTAAGGTCAGGCTTTCTGGACTCTTCTGCTCATACTCACCACTGTCATCATGGCCTTCTGACTGACTGCACCTGTGTCCATAGAAAAGAAACAGTGGAGAAGGAATCAAGATGGGAGAAGAGGGGTCCAAATACATCATTATACACCAACTCTTTGTTACATCCTGCTGGCTGTAGGTGCACTCTGTACTACGAGAAGTTGTGTTGTAGCTAGCTATCGACGGCTGGTTCACTGTGTGTCTGAGTTCACGTCATGCACTTAGCTTACCTCAGTTTCTGTCCCACACTCTGCAGACTAAGCTCCGTCAATCGAAGCAGATTCCTCAAATTGACCACATCTTCGGTTAAACTCCTCTCGTTCTCAAACATTAGATTAATGCTGACGAGTACCGTTACATGTTAACTTCAGCTATTCGACAACGTGTCTTGACTTGCTTATGTTAGCTTTCAGTCGCTCAAGCAATATATCCAACATGTGGGAATGTTTGGAAAGGTCAAGAATATCCGCAACTAACGTTAGCTCATCAACATACTTACGTTTTAAACACGGCTACAGTAACGTTAGAGCATGGAAACTAGCAGCTAGCGTAGCTACGCTCGCTGAATGTAAACAAAGATGCTATATCAACAGGTGGCTAACTATCTTAGTTCACGTTATCGTTCGAATAAAAGCCAAATAAGCTACCAAACGACCAGACAGACAAAGTTTACGTTTTAAATGGAATATGAAATGTTATCGTACTGTCGCTATGAAAGTATAAAGACATGTATTTGAAACGTCTACTGAAATTTAAACTTTCCAGGCTATCCAGTGTAGATGTAGTAGAAGGCAAGGTAGCCGGAACAATTTGTATTTTTGGTCTCCGCCCACATCCTAGCAACGCGTTTTGTGATTGGATAAATTGAAGCTGTGTGTAAAGTGATTGGTGGAGAGGGTTATCAATGACAGTGGCCGCGAACACTGGCGCGTTCACTGGAACTGTCAAATTTACAACTGTAGTTTGGGCTCAGGAGAAATCACTGTTGAAACCTAAATTCTATGGTTGAAACATCAACTACAACCAAATACCAAATACAGCCAAATTTGAGCTAAAGTGGGCCGGAACAGTACAACCATTGCATAATAACCAATTAATAACAACTCAAAATGTGCCCCTTTCTTTTAGTGTAAATGAGGAAAGTACATAATGAACAATCTATTTACTAGACAGATGATAAACAGCCTGAGATATCTTAAGAAAAAGTATATATATGTTTAAATATGTCTGTTTTCTGGTCAGGATAGAAAATTATATATGTTGATAGTGGCACCAGATATTATTCCTTTATTATTATTATATCATGATTATTATTCCTTGCGCACTGAAAGGTGCTGTGAACACACCAAGCACACGGACTTCCCATTTAGGCTACATCTGTGAAGAAATAGGAACTGGTCCATTATTTGGGGAAAACCGGACACTTTTCAGTTATCTCCTTTTTGACAAAGACATTTTCCACTGATGGCTCATGCATGGACGGTAGCCTACACTTGACAGTGTGGAGCCTGTACGTAAGCATGTGTGATCGATAATAGCATATCCAGCATAAGGCCTGCTACTCTTATTAGGACCGTGCAATCCCCAGTGGACAAATAGGAAATATTGAAATTAATAACTTCTGCAAATTTCACACTTCACAGTCATCCAGTGGGCCAGACTGGACCCTTTGGCAGACTTGTTCTGGCCCTAGGGCCAAATGTTTGCCAACCCTGAACTACAGGCAGCAATTAAACATTGAATACACCACACAACGGTTCAAAATATCGGCTTTTATTTATCCTTTAACTAAACAGGTTCAGAAGTAACATGTCAACCTATATAATGATGTATAAAAATGTTATAAAGAAGAATCTCAAAAGGACAAGACAGACGTTACATGTATGTTCTTTGGCTACAGAAGCCTGCTAGAAGCCAGTGGTAGCAACATGTAGGCTGACACACTGGCTGAGGAGAGAAGCTTCAACTGACTACATCCGTATAATGAAGAGGTATCAATGTCAAAAAAGCTCTGTCCATTTTAACAAAAAAATAGAAACATCTCAAAAAAAGAGAAAGCCGCACTAACAGAATATTTACCTCATGCAATGACATACAGCAAATTAGTTTTCCAGTGATTGTTTTCTGACTCAGATTAAACAAGCAAGTGTAGCAGTAAAATGGACTACAAATGATTTTGCTCATAAAAAAAGCTTACATACAGTACATACATATGGTCCAAAGTAATGTGACAAATGTGAGGACCCGATATAAAAAATACTGAACAACAACACTGAGTGAATAACTTATATCTAAACATCCTGTCACGCTCCAAATGCAGCCCTATCCAATACAGTGACGTGTTAGAGCATATCCTGAGTATGTAGACTACAAGGTGAACTTGACTGTAAAAGCAAAGATCCAAGTACATTTTTGCACCCATCATACAAAGAAATTAAACGACCGATCAAATAAAATCATCACAATAATAATGCTGAAGCTCCCCTTTGTCAAGCAGTATGGTCCAAACATATGACTGACCAACACGTTTATCCAGGACTAACTTGCATAGGCAGCACAACAGAAAAACCAGAAAAATTCTTAATTATGGGAACTGGGTATACAACATTCATCTTATGCAGCACTTTATTTTAATACAACACCATCAGATAAAGTAAACTAAATAGGTCCTTAAAGATTTCAGTCAACAGTTAACAGTCATTTTAATCAATTTCAAATCAAAGTGTTTAAGGTTAAGCATTTAGATTAAGGCGGTGGCGCTTTAAAATAAAAAATACTACTACTATGAAAACATACACTTCTTATGAGGATGGGATTTTTCATAATCTCATTTAATTTTAAACTGGGATCTATAACCAACATAAAAAAAGGATTTAAAGAACTTTACCATGGGTGAAAATGCTGCAGCGTAGGAGCTAAAAAGCTCCAGTTATCGGTTCAAAATGAGATGACGGCCTAACAGATACAATTTGATACGTTCAATCCATAATTAAAAAGAAACGAAAATGCTTAACAGAAAAAAAGGGAAAATGAGAAAGTACAAGAGGGGGGTAAATACATGTAGCATAATTCTATTTAAAATGAAACATTTGCAGCAGCACATCGCTTTTGTTTTGAGTTTCTCCTGAACTGCTCACAAACGAGCACACATTCCAAAAAAACAACTGAAGGAGATGTCTGCCCGAGGCAACAAGAGGTACTCCTAGCTGGGACTAGAGAAGGAGGGGACACGTTTATTTACCAAATTGGTAAGAAAATAAATGATAAACAAACATGTAATTGTCCATTAAATGTAGTAGTGAAATAAAATAAACTATTTAAAGAAAGCAGGGATGCACCGAATCCAGGATTCGGCTGAATATTGGGCTTTTTAACGGGGTTCGGTTTCTGCCGAATCTCTAGAATTTTTTTCCACTGAACCGAACCCTACGCTTGCACTACACACGCTACGCTGGTCAACATAATGGCGCCGTCGTTGATTACAGGAAGGTGTTTACGTAGGTGGACCGTTCAATGCAGCAGGCTGTGAGAAAGTGAAACTGGTACTCGTGAGCAGATAAAGTGTTGTTTGGCAGTACTCTCAGTCAAAAGAAGGCCATTCAAGTCCAGCTACATATTCAATTTGCAATGCCGATTTGTCTCGTGGTGGCGAGGACCCTAAACAATACACATCATCGCTGCTGTTAAAACATTTGGTCCGAAACATCCGAAAGAATACGAGTTGTGCATGAAGGAATCTACAGACAGCAGCTAAAATGCAGCAACTTCAGGTACGGCAAAGGAAGGACTTCATTCATAACTTTACTTTGTTAATGGACTGAGGATGGGAGTAGGATTCGGTTTCGGCAGAATCTTAACCAGTGGATACGGCATTTAACCTCAAACATCTGGATTCGGTGCATCCCTAGAAGAAAGGTTCCCCTTCGCTCTTATCATCCAAGATTTACCATTTAATGCCTGACCAACTACATTCTGTCAAAAAAAGCTTACAGTTTCATGATTAACTGGTCTGGAAATGAAAAGCATATCACTGGATTAAAAATTAGGTACAATAACGATTCACTGAAAGCCTACAGGTGCAGTGCGCTAATCAATTGCTTCCCCCTGAAGAAATAGGGGTTGCTGTTAACGTAAACGAAAGTTAAAAGCATAATAACACAAATACGGTGTGGTATAATGACAATGCCTCATCTTTATCGATGAATTGTAATCTTTAAACACAGGAGGAAAAGACGTGTTTAAATGTGCACTGAACCAGTAGGCTTTGCAGTAAGCTGCTCCTGTCTAAACTAAACAAAAAGGCATAAATCATTTAATGCTCTGAACACAGGCTGTGTATACAAGTCCTTAGCACCGCCATTAACCTCCTGCAGGCGCTGGTTAATAGTCAGAAGTGATGAAGACACAGACAAGTCTAGGAGGCAGTGACTCCTTCCCACTCCACCAGGTACTGCACCTTGCCATCAAGGGTGACCCGTCGTGCCAGGACTTTGTACTTTTCCCCGCACGCCAGCCGCCCCGCTGCTCCGAAATAGCTGCTGATGGAGCTCTTGAGGTGGGAGAGCTGGCTGTTGGGGTCCATGCCGTGAACTATGTCTGTGGAGTGAAGCCCTGGGAGTGGGCTCAGCATCTCCGTAGCGGAGAGGTTTGGCTCTGCACGGCTAGGAGGGGGGATCTCCAGGTTGGGGGGCTGCAGGGCCCGTCGGGGCCGCCCACGTTTCCTCTTCAAGGGTGGAGCGGAAACAGGCATGATGCAGGCGGTCGTGCGGGTCTTGCTGGAGCTACAGAGGCTGGGGGTTGTTGGATAGGAAAAGAGGAAGTCAAAAAACTGATTTTAATTCTGAGGGCAATAACAAAAACAAAAGTATACATAGGGGAATTACAAAAAACGAGCGGCTGCACTTAGGCACAGCAGTGCATTGAGATGAATGCTAAAATTAGCATGTTTTCATGCTCCCAATGCCAACATGTGGATGTCAAACATTACACCGTATACAACAGATGGAAATTAGCATTGTGATAATGTGCATTGGTGCAATATATTTATGGTCACCGTCTGTTTTTAATAAACCAATAAATTAAAAGAAGCAGGTAATGTTAACCATGTTCAAAATCTTAATTTGCTAATTAGCACTAAACAAAGTACAGCCGAGGCTGATGGGAATTTGGGAAAATAGTTTTGAAGGTATGTAGTAGTAATAAAGTTTTCGATCAATTGAAATTGTGACTTGATGACAGAGAAAAATGTAAGGGAAACATCAATGTTTCTACCAAACTTAATGTTAATCCATTAAACAGTTTAAGAAATTTCCCTCAAAAAACCCAAATGACAACCTCATGGTGGCACTAGAGGACAAGTCAGGAGATCCATAAAGTTATTCTGGAAAGTACAACATGTCATAGCACACATCCCAATAGTTGTTTAAATATTTGAGCCTGGACCAAAGCCACAGATCGACAGACAGAATGACTGACACTGCCCTCCATAGAACCATAGATATAAAAAGGGTTAGATGTTGCAATTCCATAGCAGGCAAACCTGGACTGTCTTGAAATGCTAGTTGAGGTAGTTTCTGTGGTGCTCAGGGCTCCTATTGATTCCACATCTGAAGACAGCAGAGACCTCTCACTCCTAGTGTTGTTGGGGCGGTAAAATGAGCATTAAAAAAATAAAATAAAAAAATAAAACATTATACACAGGACAGAAACATGCTGCTGAAAGTTAGTTTAACTCGCTGTACATAAAACTGAATGAATAAATTACATCAGTCAACAGAGTACATTAATCTGCGAAAACTTTGATAATCAATTAATCGTCGTAATCAATCAAGCAAAAATACTAAGGACAACACAAGCACTTTAAAGACATCACCGTGGGCTGATGGGATCAAAAGAAAATGAAAACAGCTGTTAGTTGCAGCCTGAACAGTACGGTAGCTTCACCACTTACTTGATAGAGGTTAAGTGATCCAATGTGTGGAGCTCCAGAGGCCTTCTTACTTCCTGTCAAAGACAAGAAAACATTTTTCTCTCAGTGGGTTTCCTTTTACTTTAACAGTTGCTCTATATCCCCAGAAATAGTTAGTTTGAGAGCTTGTGAGCTCAGACCTATACATAGGAAGGCAACAATACCTGCACCTCTCAACAACTATGTACACACCCAGCTCACGCCTACACCCCCCCCCACACCCCCCACCCCCCCGCCTACACCCCCCACACACACACACACCCAACCCCCACACAGCTCACGCCTACACCCCCACACACACACACACACAACAAACCCCCACACAGCTCACGCCTACACCCCCCACACACACACAGCACACGCCTATACACACAGTTCACGCCTACACCCCCACACACACACACACACACACACACACACACACACACACACACACACACACACAACCCCCCACACAGCTCACGCCTACACCCCCCCCACACACACACAGCACACGCCTATACACACAGTTCACGCCTACACACCCCCACACACACCAACCTGGGATAAGAGTTCACTGTGTTGTGGTTTAGCCAGAGTCTCCAGAGAATGTGCTCCTTGCTTCCTCTTTTTCTTCTTCTTTTTCTTCTTCTCTGTGCCATTGGTTAAAGTACTGCAAGCTCTAGAGCAACAACATTTCACAACAGTTTTGCAAGTAATGACTGTGTGCATTGATAACACTACAACTGTTAAGCAGTCACAAATGAAAGAAATTACATGGTGCATTAAAAACACTGCTTTTTTTTAATGTTGTATTAGTTTGTCATTTTACACCATCAGTCCAACACAAGCTGTTCAAATTCAAAAAGGCTTACAATGAATGGGTGGATGTCCCACCCAGAAGTTTGAAAACCTTTAACTTCAGAACTTTAAAGGTCCTATGACATGCTGTGTTTTGGATGCTTTCATATAGACCTTAGTGGTCCCCTAATACTGTATCTGAAGTCTCTTTTATATAGACCTTAGTGGTCCCCTAATACTGTATCTGAAGTCTCTTTTATATAGACCTTAGTGGTCCCCTAATGCTGTATCTGAAGTCTCTTTTATATAGACCTCAGTGGTAGGCCTGTCGCGATAGTCAATAAATCGAGTTATCGCACGATAAAAAAAAATTAGCTCGATAATTTTTCCGGCCGCGATAATTTCCATTTGCATGCTTGTTTGTTTTCCTCGTCTCTCTCTACCAAAGAGACTGGAGGACCACTCTCGGTTCCTTAGCGTAACGAGGAGTGAACCCTCTTGTCAGTCGCATGGTCTTTGTGGGGGCGGGACTGCGGACAGAGAGACAGAGACAGAAAACGCTAGTTGAGAGTTGGAGCAGGGTTTCCGCAGCACTTTGCAGTTAAAGGCGCCGTCAAAAAGAAAGTAGGCCTATATGAGGCGATATCCACCGTGTTATTTGGCGTCTCGTTTCTCCCTTTCAATCCAAACCACACAGCTGACAACCTGCAGGTGGAGACTGTGGAGACGGGCTCGGACATACCGCCGCTGGTCAGTCTGAGAGCGGTTTCAGGAAAGTGGCTGCATGTTTCCGACAATGCACAGAACATTAACGGTACAAGCCTACAGCTGTCCGCGGACACAGAGTGTGGAAAGTATGTCAGAGTTGCACCTGTGTGTGTGTGTGTGTGTGTGTGTGTGTGTCGCCCGCCCCCACGAAGCTCCGACCTGAAGAGGAGCAGAAGCCGCACCCGCCCGCAAAATGAAGACTGAAAAACAGAACTATTTTGGTACATTTACTCGCCATGTGGCAGATAGCCATACAGATAGATTTAATTTATTAATTATATATTATTTAAATTTAATATTTAGAGTTAAATAATTGTAAAATGTAGTACAGAGTCTGTAGTCTGAGAACTTACCGTGTCAAACACGCAATTCCACAACTGTACATCAGCGTGAAAGACGACATACTAAAGGAGATCAAAGACATGTTCTGGATATTTAAAATGTCTTCCAGTTCCAGTGTTAAATATTATTTAGAAATAAAAGTGTATTGATCTTTGAAAAGGTGTACCTGTATTATTATGCCATTATCATTATATTAGATGCAAATGGTCTCTCGATGACAATATTATCATTTATCGCAATAATTTCTGGGACAATTTATCGTCCAGCAAAATTTGTTATCGTGACAGGCCTACTCAGTGGTCCCCTAATACTGTATCTGAAGTCTCTTTTATATAGACCTTAGTGGTCCCCTAATACTGTATCTGAAGTCTCTTTTATATAGACCTTAGTGGTCCCCCAATACTGTATCTGAAGTCTCTTTGCCAAAATTCAGCCTTGGTGCAGAATTACAGCCACTAGAGCCAGTCCCACAATGAGCTTTCCTTAGGATGTGCCATTTCTGTGTCTGTAGCTTTAAATGCTATTGAGGAGTAGGAGGGGGCAAGGTGGAGAGTGGGGGTGTGGCCTTGACCATCTGAGCTTTCATTTTCTCAAAGGCAGAGCAGGATACCCAGGGCTCGGTTTACACCTATCGAGCCACTGGGGGACCATAGGCAGGCTGGGGGAACACATATTAATGTTAAAAAACCTCATAAAGTGACATTTTCATGTCATAGGACCTTTAAATGTAGGTTTTCCCATCTTACCTCATGCCAGACAGAGCCTTGGTGGACTTGCATCCTTTGATAGTGATCTCATGTGAAGCCCTCTCCATCACTCTGCTGGTTGGCTCATCTGAGTTGGGTGGAGCAGGAGGGAAACGGATCCTCAGCCCAAACAAGTGCTTCTTTTTCTTAACTTCCTTCCCTGACATGAACCTGGAAGAGAGACAAGGAGAAAGGGTAATGACCGGTAGAAATGCAAAAAGTAAAAAATAAATAAAATAAAACCAAGACAGTTGGGAGTTAAGAAAAAGACATGGTTGAACACTTTGAGGCCATCGTCGGCAAAAACAACGTTTTTGTATTGGGGGAGGGACATATTAGGCAAGGGTCTGGGGGGTGCTCCCCAGGAAAATTTGAGCGTTGAAGACTTTATTTCCTGCATTCTGGTGAATTGTTATGGACCAATTTGTGCCTTGTCTGCATCAATTTAATCGTGAACTGAAATGTCTTAACTTATGTAAAAGAAAACAAAATTCAGGCGATAGAAGATATAGTGGAATATAATGCAGTAAGGCTCTCAGACGTTCTGTATTGCTTTAAAATATTCTCATGTAGATCAGCATTTCTTATTTAATGTTATCACTACTGAGTCATCACACATGTAAGCATGATTTATTCCTCCCTCCATTTGTGTCTTTTGCTCAAGGAAATAACCTCTCTAAATGTGCCTGTGGCACATTTTCACGTCAATTAATATATTTTAAATAATTTAAAAAAACCTGGACTTTAGCAGTAATCTTGCAGAAACAAATATAAGCTATTAATGTTCAAAACTGTCTGCACATTCAAAAACACATCAAACATATCTGTTTTGGAATGATTCCCACATGATTACGGATGTTACTGAACTGAAAACAAGAATACAACACATTTTGGTCATGAATGATTAAAGCCTTGATTAAAAATCAATCAGAACTTGTTGAAGCTTCTAAATTATTCTAGAAAACCAAAAAAACTTTAGTTTAAAAAAAACTTTAGTTTAAAAAAAACTACGCACTAACCATTCGACAGTTGAAATCACATGAATTCTCATTTCAACACAATGGTTTTATTCTTGTGCTTTTGAGTACATTAATGGTCTATGTTGTGAAATTGCCAACTGAGTAGGCCTACGATTCGGGGGAAATATGAGTCACGATTTTTTAACTTAGAATTGATATCAAGATCACGATTTCTTTTAGCAAATTGTGCATCACCACAAGCCTGTAAACATAGAGGCTTCAATGAATAAAGAAATTAAGTACATAACTGGCCATTTAAGTACAGTAGGCTACCAAAAATAGTGACATAACACATTGAACTAAATATGGCCCTGATACAGGATCAACAGGGTGAACAGGGGTGAATCGAGATCACGATTTTATAACGATTTATCGTGCAGGCCTAGCCTGACGTGGTCCTACTCAGATTCTAGTCCGACCTCGAATATTGTGGGCGGGGCTAAGTTCGGCTGGCATCCAGGCTAGTGCAGGCCTACAACTGAGCCCTTAGCTAAAACCAAGACTTAACATAGCCCGTTTAGATTAACGGTCAGAAAATTTCTATTTTTAAAAGTAATGTAAGACAATTACTGGAAAGATGACAATATCTATTGTCTATTGAACTGTACAATAAGCATAGCTTGCAAATACCTATGTACAAAGCTTTGAAAGAACAAAATGTCCTTGTCCTTCCTGTTGATCATGAGTAAAATGTTCTATGTAACCATTGCAAAAGGTCTGAAACTTACATGTGACCAAATATAACAGTGCAGCCCATTTAAGATGCAAGTTCTCAAAACAGTCTAAGCCAAGCCAGGAGATGAAATCCACTGAAAGATGGCCTTAAAATAATAACTGCACATGACTTTCCGTTAGTAAAAAACACCAATGTTATTAATTTATCTCTGGGAAATTGATATTAAATATTGGAAATCCAGTCAAATATGGCTCTTTTTAAAAAACAGCCTCCGTTTACGATTCCCAGATATTTCCCAGCTCTCTAGAATTCGGAGACATGGGACATTAAATAAATAACATTATCCAAAGAACCTTTTGTGTTTTTCACTGAAAGAAATTAATTCTTCACCGATCTTTTTTTTTTTACGATCCACAAGGTCGAGTTTAGCCTTATAAATGTGACATAAAGCCGCGTGGTTCAGTCAACTCTGTCCAATGGTCAGCCGAAGCCACGTCTCTACCCTCCTGAGGGCACTGAAGCTTTGTTCAGCTTCTGCGGATGACGCAGGCATTACTAGAAGCCAAGCACACGAGAGCTTCCACTTCCCCGGGAAAAAATATACTATGGTCCTTTGACTATAGTATATAACTCTTACCTGTTTGTCTCTCTCTCCCTCTCTCTGTGCCTCAATGACCAGTACTTCCAGCATTAAGTTTACTTAGTTTTTTAGTAAGATTTTAACTGCCATTACAATTAGGCCTGTCGTAATATGCAATAAATCGCATGATAAATAAAAATGAGCTCGATCATTTTTAAATGGAAATTATTATTTATTGTTTTTGATTGTTTGGTTTTTATTCCAGTGCATTTTTTGTTAACATCAACTGAGAGTCTATTTTATTTATTGTTTTTGGTTGTTTTGTTCATTTATTGTGGATATTTAAAATGTCTTCCAGTTCCAGTGTTAAATATTCTTTAGAAATAAAAGTTTGCATTTGTCCTTATTATAGACAAATGCACGGGTCCAAAAAAAAAGGGGAAAACCCCCCCCCCCCCCCCCAAAAACCCAAAACACCCCCCAAAAGTATTTAAAAACAAAAAAAGGGATAACTTACATGCTGCTGTTGTTGTTTAATGCTTCCAGAACACATTGATATCGCTCTGATCTGGGAGTGTTGGCGAGCTGCAGACACGGGGGGGGGAGAAGGTCACCAAACAGGAAAGACAGGGTGCAAGAAAAGAAAAAAGGTAACTCAGTAAATCAACACCATATGGTTTCAAAAACTAATTTGGCAGCCAGGGATAATTCAAAAATAATGAACCCTCAAGAACAAGCTAACAATGTGGTTTTCTAGTCTCCAATTAACTTGAGATGTATTGGTGCATTAAGCAGATACACAGTCTGGAAACCGTTAAGGTGCAACAGGTTGCCAATTCTTAACATCCTGTGCCAAATCAAAAACATACTTACACAAATACAATAAGTGTCTTCATGTTCAGTAGAAAACTCAACAAAAAAAAAACACTACTGTGCAAAGAACACAAAAGAGTGTGGGAGTGTGTGCGTGCATTACAAATTAAAGTTAGTGAATAGTCACATGTAACTTAATGAGTAGTGTCCTCACCTCCCCCAGCTGCAGCAGCTCCCAGGTATCATTGATGTACGACATCAGGTCCATCTCAGAGTCAAAGTACTTCTTCTTGTGGATCACACTCAAGTTGTACAGGCTCAGGTGTGTGACATCCTCCCTGAAACATTTCAGTAAAAACTGTGTTTTCTGTACTCTTAGTCTGGTTCCAAAATAATATTAAAAACAAAAATGCAGGAATTGAGAGAGGCGATAAGGCACAGCTATTGTAAAAAAACAAATAAGATACATATCTAAAAAGGCACTACTTTGGGAAGAAGGGAAACCACATCATCGTTTATTAAATCGTATACCGTTTAAGGAAGGCTATCTGTTTCAACGCTAAATATACATCTTCAGATTTACTTACCAGCTAAGAGGCAGTCGGCTGAGGAACTCTGATCCACCATTGCAAACGGAACAAATAAACAGATAAAACCTGAAGTTACACAAACACAAAAACATGTCATCTTGTTATGCTGCAAAATGAGTTGGTGACCACAGGACATATTTAAACAATTGTTGAACAGATGACTGGATGTTCAAGGTGTCCAAATAATTTAATCAGACCCCCCCCCCCCCACCGCCATTGTGAAACACACAGTGGTATTCACACCTATCTCCATAGAGCATGGGCATCTGTAAGCAATGTAGACACGCCTCATGGAACCACTGCTCACACTCGTTACACTGCAGCATCTTCAGGTACCAACTTCAAAGAAAAAAAAGAGAATTGTTAGTTGTACCAGGGTATATAAAAAAAAATAAAAATAAAAAGGAAATTGTTTACCGTGTGTTTTTTAAAGTATGTAACATGTTACTCACTCTCCTGGACCTCCACAGTAGCAGTAGCACTGTTGGATATTAGTCTTGTGGCCCTGGTTCCAAACCAGTTCGTCCAAAATGTATGGGAGGGACAGGTGCAGCCCTATATGCTCCTGCTGCTCGTGCGGCAGAAAACCTTTAGCAGAGGCTCCCCTCTGGAATCCACACAGACAAAAAGCATGTTTACCCAAACATAAAACTATGTACACATATTAGGTATATACGATCGGGGTGTGCAAAAAATAAAATAAAAATCTATTCACATTGCAATTCAAGCTCTACCGATTCAAATTTGATTCATAGAATTCCAAAAATCTATATATTTTTTTTCCTTTCGTTTTGTAATGGCGTGTATACTATTGTCCTGAAATGAGTTCAGCTCACCATTCCCATAGATGGTGCTGCGTCAAATTCACACCAACGCCTGGGCCCTCTTGTCATAATCAGAAGAAGAACGAGTGCAGCGGAAGTAGTTTAGTCGGCGCGGAAAACGGAAAACCTCACAGAAAGAATTATTCAACCTGTTCCATCCTCATTGAAGGCGAGAGTTTTGGGCACATTTCGGCTTTTATAACCTCGAGGGGAAGACGGAACTTGATAGGAATTATGCTATATGCAGGATTTGCAAAGCAAAAGTTAAGTATTTTGGAAACACCACAAACCTGAGAACTCCCATGGTACGCCATCACCTGGAGATTAACATTAAAGACGTGGACGAACGACAACCTAAAGTACCTAACATGCCGGTCAACCAACGCACTCTTTCATTGCTGCGAACTCTGAACGAAAAGCTATTTTTATTCAACAGTTTTACTTGAATTAAATGTATTTGAAAGCTGGCCAAAGCTTGCCACTTGGCAGTTTTTATTTGCAAAAGTTTGTATTTTTGTATGAAGACATATAAAGTAATATCAGACTACGTTTAGTTTGTTGGGTTTCTTTTCTTTTAAATTGTATGACTACTGCAATCACATGGGAAAAGTAATTACATTTAAATTTTTTGTAGTTTATAGTTTTTTGTTGTTTGTTTCTTTTAATCGGTAATCGTTTTTGAATCGAAAGTCGATTTTGAATCAAATCTTGAGTCTAAAAATCAATACTGACTCGAATCGTGACATTTTCTGAATCGTGCACCCCTAATATACGACATTGACTCCAAAGATGGTTTTGGACTCTATAGTCTCTTATCGCCATTGTGCTTTACTGTTAAAGCAGAGCAAATAATGAGTCTCACAAAATAGCAGGGCTGTAGTACTTGAGACACTTTTCTGTTGTCTCGGACTCGGTCATTGGACTCACCAAATATTGTAGTTGGCCTCGACCAAGTCCAGCACCATATGCTTTTGTTCTAAAGTAACTTCCTCCTTCAAAACAAAACCATTGATGAAGCACGCTCGTTCAGAAAACAGGTATTATTAATTCAAAATCCTTCTGGAACCGGCGTCGAGATCGGTCGCCCGGTACACCCCTGGCTGCATCATATGCCTCAATCATCAGGCATCGATCATTTTCATTTTGGCCACAGACACAATGTCAGCGAGCACTTTGTACTGTGAATTCTTCAGGACAAGTTCAAGAATGGGAACATTTCCATTTGATGATTGAAGTAAATAATATGGCCTAAATTGATCCTATAATGTGTTACTCTGCACTTGCTTTTTGATTATTACAAATAATAAAGCAAAATGATCATCTTAAAATAGAAGATATACTGTCTCTCACTTCACATACATTATGAACAGGGAAGTAAGTGGTCTTGAAGAGGATTTTTTTTTTTCTCCTCCGTTTCAGTATTGACTTGGACCTCTTTGGACTCGATTAGTCCTGGTCTTGGACTCGACAAAGGTGGACTTGACTACAGCCTGCAAAATAGCGATCAATACTACATAAAGGTTTCATGCATTTATACCCAAAACAAAAGCTGTACCTTAGGTATAGAAGTGAGCACACACTCTGAGCAGAGCCACTTGTCATCAGAGTCAATGACAGAGGCATCAATGATGGGGGTGTGGCACAGCTGATGGTAGCCTAAAAGACAATGAACACATTTACATGCAGCTGCCATCTACTGGATCACTCTTTGAAGAAGACAAATTCCCTTAATGACCAGAGATTAGAGATCAATAGGTAGATGTACAAAGAATGGAATAAGTAAGAAAACATAAAAGAACCGCACTATCTGCTTTGTTCAATGTTAGTTATAAGAGCATCAGGGACAATGGACGGTACCTTGTCCACACTTGTCACAAATGACAATTTCATTGGGTTCATCTGAAGTTTCGTCTTGGCATATAGAGCACACAATGTCATCATCCTCATCTTCATCATCTTCATCCCCTGAAATGGACAAAAATATTGTGACAGAGGAAAGGCTAACTTAGCACCTCAAATAGTGTTTAAAATTCATGTGCTTATTGATAGTAGTGCCAACTAGTGCTGGGCGGTATACCAGTTCATAGCGTATACTGGTATTAATTTCCCGAATTATATGAATTTTTCCATATACTGTAATACCGGTGCATTGCCAAGGAGAGCGCTCCAGCAGAGGTAAACGGCAAGTGATTTGAGAACGGGACGCCTGTTAACTGCATACCCTTCTCAGTCACGGTAGTAACTTTATAACAATTAATAACCCACAACTAACTCTTCAACAGCATAAAACACCATAGCACACAATTTATGAGACAAACAGTTTGTAACATTAATAATTGTACATTCACAAACATTTTGAAATGGACAAATAAACGATTGTTGTAACACAGTAGCCACCTGAGCACCTCAAATAGTGTTTAAAGTTCAAGTGCTTATTGAAAATAGTGCTGCCATGTGCCAACTGTAGATTATCCCGATTAATCCTGAAACAACGTTTCTGAAAAGACTCATTCAATGAAAATGAATGTCTCTTTTCAGAAACTGTGCTCTCAATAGTAATAATACCAGGCTGCTGTACCCGTAACCACACCCACAGTCACTACGTTTACATGCACATAATATTCCAGTTTTTGCCTTTATTCCGAAAAAGACAATATTCCGACTAAACTTTTTACATGGCTAATGAAAGTGAATATTCCAATAATATTCCCGTTTACATGTAGCCATGCAAAATACGATTTTTTCAAAGTTGACCAGCAGTGGTGGACTTGTTGGACCATGTGAACACAGCTTCCCTCTTTCATTCCTTCAGCCAGTTTCTTGAAAAGGTCGGCATAGCGATGTGTGTGAATATCAAAAAAACTGTTGATATCCAAGTCTTTGATAATGTTTAAAAGTAGCTTCTTATCGGGTCTGCAGCCTTGCAAACTGTTGGCTGGTTGGTTTGTTTACAGCAACCATAGCAACGCACAAAGCTGACCATAAGCTTTAAAACAGGCAAGAGGCCGTAAGCCTGTGGTAAAACCCCAGATTGAGACACATATTCCGAATGCACTGTATACATGTCCAAAGAATGCCTCTAAAACCCAAATAATACCGGAATATCCCACATGTTTTAATTGGAGAATGCTATATTCGAAAAAAGGCCTTATACAGAATATCCAGACGGAATATGCTGTTTACGTGACCCGCTTCAAATTCGGAATAATAGTGTAATATCAGTGTGCATGTAAACGTACTGAGTGATGGCAGGGTTTAGTTAAACACTGCAAGTGCATTTTTACTGCAGCAAAAGTGAGAACTTCAACCACTGGGGGTCAGCAGAAAACAAGGCATTTTAACCAGCACTACACTGTGTACATACAGCTGTGCAGCAACACGTGGATCAGCTCAGTAGCCAAGCTCGAAAAATACATATACAATCAAGTAGTGGATATTTGTCAAGAAATGTTAAAAATGTTTAATCCCTCAAAAATCATGTTATGCCTTATTATGAAGCTAATCTGTGTCATATTCACATTCTAACTGACTGAGCTAGACGCCAGCCTCTCTGTGCATCTACCCTATGCTCATCTGGACTTGTGTTGTCTGATGACGGACACTGGACAGTTTAACTGCCAGCAACAAGAGTAGGGAGATAAGTAAGGCAGAAGGCGGCAAAATTACTATTAAACTGTACAGAACCCAAGGTGCAGTTGCTGAGAGTCAATACAATAGCATATCTTCCTTTCAAATACCTGCAAATGATCAAGGACTGCCTTTTTATTCAATAGTGAGCTCCACATATTTCACAAACAAGTAGATCTTGAAGTTGAAGGAACTAACCTGTCTGGATATCCTTCCACAGAACCCAGGACTTTGACCGATCCTCAAAAACCACAAAGCATCGCTGCTTGTCCCGATCTATCTGAAGGAGGGAAAAAAAAGAAAAAAAAGATGAATGTCTTCCTAAACACTACACGGTTCTTAAAGCCTAAATAGCGCCCAGGCATCCCACATCGTCACACTAGTCCAGTAATATATTATATGTTTCGTGTCACATAAGACTCAGGTAGACGCTGTCCTATCTGCTAAGTATAATCTAAATATTAACCTCCGCCCACACCAAGCGACTTTCAAAGTCCTCAGATTGCTGTACTGTTCACACTACACAACTAGCTCTCTCGTAATTTTCTGTCAACAGTATTTGTGGTTTTCACACTACATGACCATGTTGTTCCAAAAATGGATGTCCACCAGAAACAAGCACTCCAAATTGTTGGTGCGCCCGATTTGCAGTGATAAAACAAAGAAGAAAGGGACAAGAAGAGTTAGGTGGGGTTATCGTTGGCACAAGTGTTCACTAAATATACTATTTATAGACGTTTCCTCTAGGTGCAACAACTTTGGACTGTGGTGCAAATGCAACACACACACACACACACACACACACACACACACACACACACACACACACACACACACACACACACACAGAGTAAAGTTCCTATTGTTACAGGTAACCCCTCCCCCAGGTTTCCCCTCAACACATTCACACAAAAGCGTGATTTACGGTTGTGCGGAGGATCTACGCAGAGCTTTCACCGTAGCCTACATAAGTGGCCTGAAGTTTATACTTGTGCGTTGGGGAGTGTGCGTCGAGCGGCGTGTGTGTGTGGGGAGTGTGTAGTAAAGCGAGGGAGAAGTGAGAGAGTGGCGGTGATTAGCTTTGGAGCGAGCGACTCTAGAGGCATAGTGAGAGGAACAAAGTGTCTCCCATGTGCTTTCTGACCAAGGTGGGAAATCTGTAGCAGGAAAAGTTAACCCTCTCCTTGATTTCATGTCGTTTCTGGTGATGGAGAACCAGGAAATGAGTCGGGGGAAACACGACGGCGAGCTCCAAAAACTGTCAGTGAGTGGAGAATCAGGCGAGGTCCAAAAACTGAAATCATGTCAAATGTATGCACTTGAAGGCCTCGTTAGGGCTGTTTCCTGTGTTTTGCGTATCTGGTGTGCTGGAGTATGTGGTGGTACTGTGAAATAAAAACGAATTTTTGTAGCAAAAGGAGTGTTTCCCTCACACTAACCTTGGTGATTGTCCCCAAGTAGAACAAGCCATCTGACCACCGGGCCAAGACGTCCTGTCCCTCTGTGAACCTGTCAGACATGTCGTCCTCTCCATACTCCCCCCTAGCAGAAAGGCTTGAGGGGGACAAGGACACAGCCTGCTGCTGCCGCTGGGGGAGAGCTCTGTGATGGACAGACAGGTGATCCACAACCCCTGAGTCTCTGAGGTGGGGGCGGCGGCAGGGAGAAAGAGAGATGAGAGACAACAGGAAATGAGATTAATCATTATTACTGTACTTTCAGGAGACACGTCAATCCCTGCATTATTATCACCAATTCCAAGTCTGCGTGCTGCTGACAGTGTGCTGGGCATTTCATTTAACAAGCAATAAGTATGTAGGCAAATAGATGTAACAACGCATAATAATGATAACTTTATTGAGAGTAATGGTAAAAATGCCAGTACAAGATGGGCTAAGCTTTTCACACAGGCTGTTTTTTTTTTTTTTATAATTCAAGTCAATTTTATTTATATCACAAATTTGCCTCCAGGGACTTTACAATCTGTACAGCATAGGACACCCTCTGTCCTTAGACTCTCGATAATGATACCTCTGCTTTGTGGCTTAAAAATAGGAATACTACAATCCACACTATGGTTTTGACCATCAATGAAATTCCTTTCTAACAGCCAACAGGAATTATATGCAGATATATCTGAATCTCTACTGAAATACTGTCATCATAAAAAGGATATATGGTGTGGTTATAGAAGATCTTAAAAAAAAACAAAAATAAAAAAAAAACACAATGGCTGAAAATGAAACGCATGCCATTTCCCCTCCAGTGGATACACACAACAGGTGATTCTACTCATAATTAGTGCTAATTGGTAATTAACCACAGCCATGCAGTCAGTAAGATGGCTGCAGGTCAATGCTGAGCATTTCTATAGCCTTTCCGACATCAAAAACTAAAGTAAACGCAAAGATTGCTATACATTTTGAACACACAGCTACATATGAACTGACAACTGGATGTCAGTGTCATCTATATTTACACCACATGTGTATCTTTCGTTGCAAAACATTCATTAAGTTAGAGATTGTAGATTTTTTTTTCTATTTCCATTAGCCAATGCCTGTACATCCGAGATTCCCTTTGTTCGAATACTGAGTAAAAATGGTCAATATTTGCCCCTAGCGAGGATAAAGGGACAGCTTGAGAGAACACTGAATACTGAAATGTCTTGTAATATGAAAAAGCTAGCAGCCAGGCCTGGTTGTTAGCATGAATAACCCACATGAAAAGCGGTAACCCCGGAGAGGTCGCTGACCGTCGGACCCACACCCCCCGAAAAGGAGGAAAACATGATGACAACAATACCTCATTCGGTCACCTCCGCTTCTTCAACAAATGACTCGTACAACAACAAAAAACTGAATGGGAACGACCGCTGTTATCCCGCTTCTTCTGCAGTTGAATCTATTTCAAAAGTATATCGCGGAAACTTGCGGGGCTCTGGCCTTCTTCAGAAGATAACAAACGGTTCATTTTCCCCAAGCACGTTCGCCATTTTGGTTTCCCGCTGATGATCGGGGAGTGCATTATGGGAAGCGTTAGCTAAAGAAATGCAGTTTAAAATAAAAAAAAATAAAAAAATCAGAAACCGTCACTAAATTGGTTTAAAAATGAATTAAATAATTATTTTTCTCTACAAATACTAGCTGATTCAAACCAGCTAATACAAAAAAAAATGTTCTATGTCTCAATTTGTTAAGTTTTGAATAAGACACAATGTTTTGGCCTGTATTATTTATTCATTTAATTGGATCTGCTAGAAAAATGACTCATTTACTGATAGGCTCTCAAAATACAAATGATGTGTGCTATATTGATATATTCGGCTGTGTACAGAAACCTAATTGAGGATTGTTACATGCTGGAAAGTGATAATGCAATGCGATCATGTAATGCCTTGCCTTAGGTATATTTACTTTCATTATGTATAGTATTACATTACATATGACTCAAATCCTGATGTCATAAATTCCAAATTATCATCTGATCTTCAGTTCTTGCATGACTGGTTGAAAAAGAACCACATGACCATCAGTGTAAAGAAAACTGAATGTATGTATTTTCACTCACCCAGAAAGTATTTCTTTCACTGATCCTATTACTTATGACTATGACTTACAAATATCTCGGTGTGCTACTTGATACACACCTTACATACCGGGAACACATTTCTAACTTAACAAAAAAGCTGAATCAGAAACTTTATTTATTTTATTTTTACTTATTTTTAATATGTATCACAAGATTAGATCATATATTTCCATTTCTGTTTCTGAAGCTTACCTGCAATTGTGTTTTCAACAATGTCCCACTGTCTTCCAATTTGGTCTCGTACCACTAAGGAAATTACTGAACCAATAGCACGACTATACAATCGAGCTCTCAAGATCCACAGTAATCTTCCAAAGTGGTCTCACCATTGCATTGCACTCACACGCTCACACACTCTGACTTACTAGAACTATATAAACAGTCAGGCTATTACATTTTATTTTCAGATTCAAAATAGCACTTCACCAGCACTTGCTGCACTTCTCCCAACACACGATATGAGGCCAGCATACCTCACTGGGTCAGTTTCACAGGCATTCATTCCAGTCCCTCCATACCAAAACAACTATGGTCAGAAATCCTTTTTTCATACATACACCAAAATTTGGAATGACATTCCCCATCACATCAGAACACTACCATCCATCACATATTTCAGAAAGGCATAGGCCTACAAACTGTTCCTTCTCAACGGTTATTACACTTGCACTCATTGATTGTTCATGTATTGTCTGTATTGTTGTTTTTAGTTGTCTGTATCTGTCTAGCCCATGCTAATGTCCTGTACATGTGTTTCTGTCTTTATATGCTGTAACTGTGTTTTATGTTCTATGTTTCTGCAGAACAGGAACCTGCTGGAAACCAGTTTTTAAACTGAGTCAGGCCCATTTTAAACTGTAACTTAATGTTACTTTTAATCCTTTCCTGTATAATAAATGAAATTAATGAATTATATAGGCCTACTACCTACGTATGTATGTATTATTGTGTACTGTCACTATAAGCCTTTCTATTTTGAATATGATAATATTGTTTTTGACAAATGCAAACTTCATATTCCTAAATTGTAATGAAATGTCATAAAGTTTGAAAAAAAAAAAATTATGGGAAGCACTTAAACGACTGCTGCTTGTTAGGGCCAGAGCAATGACAACTGTACTTGCTTTATTTACTATAATGAGACCTAATACATATATTTATTTTTAACTTTTAATCGATTTGAAATGATTTTATATTATATATGTGGCTTAGTTAATTATTGAGTGCGTTTTCCTACATTATTTGTAATTCAGGAGGTTTTTCCGAGTGTAGTCAGTCACATTATGCAAGTCTTATACCCATTTCCAGCTATCAAGTTCAACTGGGTGGCTTAACTGAAATACACTGTAATTAACTGAAATGGGAGGTTTGACTCCATGTGCTGTGCCCTTTGTCCTAAATTTGTCAGGGGCCTCACCCATTTTGTGAGTTTCTTTTCTTTAATCAGACTCCTGTAGGCAGCAGGGCACACCTTATTGGTGCATGTGGATAGGCTACATGTTTTTTTTATGGTCAATGTTGAAAAAATTATTTAAAAAAAAAAGGAAGGAATTTGAAAGTGAACCTGCATTAAATACTTTTTATCATGTATTCAAGTTTTGATTACTGATACTCTGCTCACTTGGCTACTTTGCAAACAGAAGACTACTGTTGTATGACACGACAAGGTATATGGTAAAGACAGGTAGTTCCAGTGCAGGGGTCACCAACCTTTTCTAAACTGAGAGCTACTTCATGGGTATTGAGTCATACGAAGGGCTACCAGTTTGATACACTCTTCTGAAATAACAAATGTGCTCAGTTTGCCTTTAGTTATGTATGATTATTAATGATTAATGATACTCATCTATGTGAAGACACTGATCACGTTAATGATTTCTCACAATAATTATTAAACAATGACTTAACAAGGTGGGAAACATAATATCAATATTCAATTTTCATTTTTAGAACAGGCCTGAGGGCTACTCATGTGGTCCTTGGGGGCTATGGTGCCCGCGGGCACCGCGTTGGTGATCCCTGCGTTTCCTAGACACTATCGTATAGTGTCTAGGAAACGCAAATTGGCTAACAGGTCATCTTTTATTTTGGAAGTTACGACCGGAAGTCAGGCTACCATTTAACAAAAATGCTATTGACAAAAACATAAAGTGAGAATATTAAGGACAAATTACATAAAAATAAATAGAAAAAACGAGTAGGTGTATACAGAAATAAAAGCATATTCAGTCAGAGAATTCGGGGGAAAAGGGGGATGCTATTTAAACAATAAGGCTTTAATTGTGAAAGAGTAGCGGAAGTTTGTTATACTCATGCTTTTCTATTCTAGCTTGACCCGGTCATAGCTTCAAGAGTTTAGCAACCACACAATACTCATAAAGACTCATCGATATCAGCGCACCGGGTAAATCCACGCTCAGACAGATTTCCTCAATTTGGTTGACAACCTGAAAACTTAAAATGTTTTATTAGAAGATTAAGAAGTTGCGCCTGCGCCGTGATACTCCGGGGTTTTTTTTTCTCTCAGCTTGAGGTATGTCGCTTTGCTTGAAAATCAGCAGCCGCAGCAAAGAGCAGAGGCGCAGGCAAAGTGCACTATCGGAGAGCGATTCCCACGGACGAGACAAAACGACAGCCCAGGGCCGTGGATCATAGTGGGGCTCAGATCTGCAAACATGCAGCCATTCCTGCCGGTTCTGTAAACCAGGCGAGTCGTTTTATGTGGAAGACGCTCCTCTCCCGTGAATTTTTTTGGATGATCTCCCACAGCCAGGTCCACGTATTGAGATGATCTATTTTTGTGATGGCGAAGGGTCTGATTCCACGGGCCTGGGTGAAAAAGTCTTTTTACTTCCAGGTAATCTCCATGTTCGACAGCGGTTTGTTATCGTATAGTACGGGGATGTTGTTTGCATTGACTGTGAACCTGTTGTGTGTGAAGGCTGTACGGGTCGTCATGGTGTCACAGCTGCATGGCAGCACCTCCTCGGGCTGCTCTGATGGGAATCGTAGGCTGTTTCAAAAAATAACTGAAGAATGTGAATGTGCTGATGAAATATTAAGTTGCCAGTGTTTTCTGCTGATCCAGAACGGATAGACCGAGCACAGCACAGGCCTACCACTCAGAGTGTGTATAACCATGTGAGGAGAAAATTGGTAATCCATGCAAAGACTTATAACCCGGGTCAGGGACGGATCTCTGTTTGGATCATTTCATCTCACATTTTTAAATCTCCTCACATTTGACTGAAAAATATGTATAGACTTTCCACGTATGGCTCAAAATGGTTTCATCACCTCCAGTAGTGCCTGAGCAGCAGTGGTCATTGTGGTTAGATAAGAAGACTGAAGCTTCTCATTTGGGTACCGGTGGCTTTCTGCCAGCAACTACTCCCAGTCCCAGTACAGTAAATAGCTTATGAAAGAGGAAGAGAATACAGGGATGCATTTGCTCTAGGGGAGAGTAAATATATTGCTACATTACATCATACAGTACATACAGCTTATCACAACTTTTGGCATGAACTACAGTCAAGTTCGGGAGGTGAAACGTGATGGCAGATCTGATTTATTCTGGCTTCACCTAATATCTACGTACACCAGTGTTTCCTGTGGCCTCGTGATGGGCTGGTTAATTTGACGAGGTCAGCCACAATAAAGACACACACACACACACACACACACACACACACACACACACACACACACACACACACACACACACACACACATATACACACACACACACACACACACACACACACACACACACACACACATACACACACACATAGTGCGTTTCACTGTCTTTGTGGGGATCCGTCATTGACATAATGCATTCCCTAGCCCCTTACCCTAACCTTAACCATAACCATCACAACTAAATGCCTAATCTTAACCCTTACCCTAACCTTAACCCGTACCCTTACCATAACCATAACCTAATTCTAACCCTAATCCTAAAACCAAGTCTTAACCCTCAAACAGCCCTTTAAAGTTGTGGTTTCTTTTTTTAAATTTTGGCCCCACAAAGCTATCCGGACCCCACAAGTATACTGTATTCCCGGTTTTTGGACCCCACAAATATAGTTAAACAAGACACACACACACACACACACACACACACCCTCACTGTGTGCAGAAGTGGTTTCTTTTAGTCCTGAGGTGATCCCTTATACATAGAAAAAGCGAACACAGTATACTTACATTTCTGGCCACTTCTGTCTGTGTACTTTTTTGTGTGTCATTTGTTAGGGATGCTTCTGTTCCTGTTTTGGTGCAGAGTTTGTTTGTACAAGGAGAGGGAAAAATGTGGCTAAGTACATTCACTTTGCATTTTGTAGCCTGCTGAGTGTACTTCCAAATCAATTAGTGCCTTCATTTTTAGGTAAAAAAGGTCAACTCACCAACATAATGCAAACTCTGGCTGATACCAAATCAAAAAAAAAAAAAAGTCTTTTTAAGGGGCCTGCTGGTTTATGGCGACACACCAAAATGTGTTGGCTGAGACGGGGTGTCTATGTTTGTTAATGGACACGGTGTCTGGTCTGCATCTAGGTTCCAAGAAGCAAGTCCACAGGGTTATTACAAGGATTACTTTGCAGAGTAAAACCCAGAACAGGTTTCTTTTCTTCATCAGTCCATGTTCCAGATTTAAAGGGGTTCCAGGTTTTAGTTGTACTAGTCTTGTATTGCCAGCTCTATCTCCACAGCGCTGTGGAGTAAGGTTTGGCTACACAGATACAGTGGCACTCTTAAGTTTATGCATCCATGCTAAAGTTGATTAAAAAGAGGAATAAAAAAAATCATCAAATAGAGATTGACTGAAATAAAACCATGCCATTCTCTAGGTATGGTGAAGGCTATGTGATGATGTGGGGGGGGGGGGATATTTAAATTCCAAAGGCCAAGGGAACTTTATCAGGATGCATAGTATCCTGGATCCATGAAATAACTGGCCTGCCTGCCTCTATGGGAATTTAACATAGGGGTGTACTGACTTATCCCCCTTGTATTTTAAGGAAGAACATTTATTTATTTACGATACAATATTCATTCACAAAGAAAATTGGTCTCCTTAAAGGTTGGATTTGTCCTAATTTTTTTAATTAAAACCCTTGTGTGGTCCTTCGGGTCCCGGTGACCCGAAGGACAAAACAAAGGTTAATGCAGCACCTTGGTGCTCGTTTCTACAGCATTTTGGTCAGCTTAAACGGTGTTTAAATGTGCTAGGAAACAAACTTTACTTACTTAATTTACAAGAGACCGGGTTTAGAGAGCAATTCTCAACAAAATAAACGGAAGTACATCATCCTTGTGTGGTCCTTCGGGTCCCGGTGACCCAAAGGACCACACAAGGGTTTTAAGGCATTAAGATCAATTTCCAAAAGATGATTTTTTTTTTTTTTTTTATTCCTCCTTTTAGTCAACTTTAGCATGGGTTCATAAACTTATGAGTGCCACTGTAAATTCTGGGATAGGAGAAAAAATGCTCTGGGTTGTTTGCATTTCTTTAAACCAATCGTCTTGGGCGGCACTAAGCTCCGGACGCAGCGACGATGGCTCTGCAGAATAGTCTCATGAAGGAACATTTGCATTTGCAAATGAAGTTAAGTGTTTAAACAACACAGTAACGTGAGCTATTTGAATAAGCTGCATACATGGTTAAACATAATTTGCTATTACCAGTGTATCGCCGCGTGTACTTTGTCCACAGCCATCCCACCAACCGGTCCCAAAAAGTCCCAGTTGGAGAATAAATGCCGTCAACATATTCTTTGTAAATATTGAAAGTCATTCACTGAAAGAACCAAGCAGGCCTGCCTTGTTGCACGATCCAAATTTTATTTCGAAGTTTGTTGTCGTTTCCCAAAGCGAAGGGAGTTTGAAAACGGCAACGCACAGAGAGCGGAAGGTGAAGGACATCAGACGATTATCCTGGAAATGTACTTCCATTGATCCAGACTGTTAGCCTGACAAGCCAGACCCACATGAAGATGTTGGTTCTGGGAACTCACCATTGACGGAGCTCAATCCGAGGGGCGGGATAAACAGTTGTCTTTCACATTCCCTCTGCACGCAATAGGATAGCGCTACAACCAGGCAGAGCAACGAAGAAGGTAGCAAAGCTATATAGTTGATAGATTAAACTTTTGCCATATCCAGTCGGCAAAACTCCTAAAAAAAAATCTTCCTTTTTTAAAGAATGATTTCAGTGCAGTTCTTTGTTCTTTTCTCAAAGAAAGCTTAACTCCAATTCTTCCAGAAGACCGCTGTTCCCACCAGCAGCAGCAGCCATAAGCCCACCCACCGACTCTATACACGATGTGATTGGCCTGACCAGAGTTTGGTTTTTCCAGCTCGCAAGTGTCGACCGGTGTGGCAGTTTGCTGAGGCGTCGCATCGCTCGCTTGGCCGAGTCAAGCCAACGGAGAGTGCCTAGATCCCCTTGGCTGCATATTAAATTTGCTGCCACTAGGGTGCGTCTAGATGTCTAGATTTCTAGGCTACCAGACTGTAGTTGTACTAAAGTTACCTAGTTAACACGTTTCCCCCACATGTATCAAACAACAACTGTACCGGACTGAACCATGCAGCCTCATAACCTGAACGTTACACGACTCAAGTAGGACACGTGGCTTTTGAATTTCAAAGCTTTTTAGAAGTACACAAGTTCAAAAAGCCACATGAAAGCTAGTTTTCGGATTTTGTGAATTTCTGTCTTTCCTTCTGGGTCTCTTTGAAGCATTGCAGATCTTAAGTGCTGTAACCTTTGCCCTGTTTTTTGAGACTCGTGTATTAGGAAATAGTCTGTAAACATATTTTTTTCACTCTGGGATGGCATCAACCATTTAGTACGCAGTGGTCTGCTGGAAGGCAGTGACACCTGTACTACAGACAGTCCTGAGGAGTTGTGTGGACTTACATAGAGGAAGTAGGAGAGAAAGGCATCATGGGCAACCCCTCCCAATCCCTATATGAAACCCTGAGGACAGCTACGGGCTGCTCCATCCACAGTGTATGAAGATGTGATACTGCAGGTCTTTTGTCCCAGCTGTATTGAGCGGACTGTAGGAAGTCAATACTTCATGAGGGTTAACGCGCGGTAACTGAACCTGACCTGTTGACAGCTGGTAACCCTACAGTTTTCACCACAGCCTTTGTTCTATGTGGACTTTGCACATTTAAAGGTCCCATGACATACTGCTCTTTGGATGCTTTCATATAGGCGTTAGTGGTCCCCTAATACTGTATCTGAAGTCTCTTTTATATAGACCTTAGTGGTCCCCTAATACTGTAACTGAAGTCTCTTTCCCGAAATTCAGTCTTGGTGCAGAACTACAGCCACTAGAGCCAGTCCCACAATGAGCTTTCCTTAGGATATGCCATTTCTGTGTCTTTAGCTACTGAGGAGGAGAGAGGGGGTGCAAGGTGGAGATGTGGCCTGGACCAACATTGCCACTTTGCTCGTTTGAAAGCCATGATGTCTCTCTCTCTCTCTCTCATGGGTGGGCCAAATTCTCTGGGCGGGCAAAGCAGAGAAAGGGGAGGTAACTTTGCTCCTTATGACCTCATAAGGAGAAGATTCCAGATCGGCCCATCTGAGCTTTCATTTTCTCAAAGGCAGAGCAGGATACCCAGGGCTCGGTTTACACCTATCACCATTTCTAGCCACTGGGGGACCATAGGCAGGCTGGGGGAACACACATTAATGTTAAAGCGCCCATATTATGCTCATTTTCAGGTTCATAACTGTATTTTAAGGTTGTACCAGAATAGGTTTACATGGTTTAATTTTCAAAAAACACCATATTGTTTTTGTACTGCACAGCTCTCTCTCACTGCTGCAGATTAGAGTCCGGATCGGGCCGAATTTTTCTGTCCGAGGCCGGCCCGCGTCCGACAGAGCCGTGACCGAACCCGGCCCGAGCCCGACAGGTATTAAGAAATTTGACCATAATTTCTAAATATCTGTGCGAACCCGTCCTGGCCCGTCGGCCTCGGGTCGGGTATCCATGCCTTACTGGAGATCCTCTTTTCACCTGGTTTCTGTTTTAGCTACAGAGTGAGACCTCTTTTCATCTTCTTCTTCTGTACTATCTTTGATTGCACTCGCACATGCTCAGTAGTTCAGATATAGATCATGTCAGCTAGCTAACTCTAGAGACAGTAAAAGAAAGCCTGTTTCTCCAACTTTGGTCAGTTACAAGGCAGGATTAGCTGGGAGACTTCTAAATGAGGGCGCACATGTAAGTAGTTCTTTTGTAGATTATGGTGAACTTGTGTGTGTTGTAGCAGTGCTTTGCTATTGAGAACGAGGTAGCATGCTAACGCTACGAGCTAACGGTTGTGGTTAGCCAGCTCGTTTCGGATTGTGACGTCACAATCCGGGCCGATTTTGAACAGCTCACCAGGAGACTGAAGGCAGGACACATACAGAAACCGTATCTCACTCAAAACAGCATGGATGGATTTTTTCAAAGTTTGTATGTGCGTGGAAACACCAGACACAAAATAACACCCCAAATCCCAGAAAAAGATTTTTTTTCATAATATGGGCACTTTAAAAAAACTCATAAAGTGAAATTTTCATGCCATGGGACCTTTAAGTCAACTGTAACAGTCTTCCTGCCTGCACTATTCATGGCCAGCTCCCATGCATCATCAGCATCTTGCACTATCTGCTGCCACCTTAACTGTGTTGCATTATAAGGACATTATTTGTCTTTCCATTTAGCAGGAATAGGTTTTTATATTTAACTTTATTCTCTTCTTTAAGTGTAATATTTTTATTCCTTTTTGTTGTCGATTTCACTTTTCTTACCCATTTCAATCTCTGGGTCATTTTACATTTGCACAGAACAGTTTTACAGTACGCTAGTTACTACAGTATAAAGGTGCAAAGATGAATCGATTTTAATTGATTAGTCGTCAACTATTAAATTAATCGCCAACTATTTTGATATTGATTAATCAGTCTGAGTCCTTTTCTTTGGAAACAAAGTCCAAATTCTCTGATAAATGTCTTTTTTCCTCTGTGACAGTAAACTGAAACTCTTTGAGACATTTGAGGACGTCATCTTGGGCTTTTTGGGAAACACCATTTTCTGACATTTTATCGAGCAAACAACTAATCCATTAATCCAGAAAATAATCATCAGATTAATCGACAATGAAAACAATCGTTAGTTGCTGCAGCCCTTCTACAGTACATGATAGATAGATAGATAGATAGATAGATAGATAGATAGATAGATAGATAGATAGATAGATAGATAGATTTTTTTTATTTGGAGAGGAATTCACAATGTATCACTATATCATGCTTTGTATTACGCATAGCATTCAACAGCTTTTTTGACACTTCAGTCCCCTGCGTGGGATCCATTTAATTACATCTAATGTTATCTTAGCTAAGACAAACATATTAGGCTCCGAGGAGGAGGAGACAGTGGAGAGGACCACAGGGAGTCTGTTGCTCTGGTTCTACTTCTTTAACTCTGAGGCTTCATCATGTGTTTGCACAGACATGCAGAGACACCCCTCCACACAGACATCTTCCACACATGAGTTCTATATACCGTATTGTCTGTGTGGGTTTCATGCCCATGCATTTTCTACGTATAGCACCTGCATGCATACCAAAGGAGTCAGATCTGATAGTGGTGTGTAGATGACTCCTGTTCCCTCCCTGGAGGCCCACTATCTATTTGTTTGTCTCTTCAGGACGCAGAGCGCTTAAACAACAAGGCGGCTCGGCAAAGGAGATGCCAATGGGCAGTTTGGTCAAATGCACCAAAGGGAATGGGAGGAAGGAAGATTCTGGTTTTCCTGTATCCTCCCTGTGCTTTTCTTTTGAAGTCTGTAGCTCAATGTGGTGATGTGTTGCATATTTTGTGTGAACAAATTCTATGATAAAGCCCCAGAGCTCATTAGGTTTTTTTTATCAAGTTCAAAACACACAAAGAAGCCGTATGCCTTCATCTTAAAAGAATTGATCAAGGTACAGACCGTCTGTGTGTTTGTGAATGTGGATTGGATTACTTTCATTTGTGCTGCACTTTGGATGGACACAAAACAGAAAAACAGATCTGTTGTCCAGGCCGAGCTGTTAACCAAGTGCAGTAATCACAGCACATCAAAGATTGAAGAAAAAAAAAGAGGCTTTTGCTTGGTCCCTGCCTCACTTGGTGCATATTTTTGTTGGGATTTGGAAACTGTGCTGAAGCTGAATTGAGAGGGAACAGCAGGCTGCCAAGATATACACAACCTAAGCTGTTCCTGCCATGTGATCAGAGTGAGAATCAAAATCACTTTATCCTCCCAGGTGCTCTTAACAGCCCTGGAGGAAAAACTCACTGCCGTTTTGTTTTAGTCAAAGTCACATACTGTGTCTCACACAGCAAATCTGACCTACCTTCTTTTCCACTGCGCTTTCCAACAACTTACTTTTTCTTCTTTCTTTTTATTTTTTTTTACTTTCTCGCATTGCAGTAGTCATTAACTGCCAGGGGTGGAAGTAACGAATAACATTTACTCCCGTTGCTGTAACAAAATACTACTGATACTTAAAGGTCCTATGACGTGCTGCTTTTTGGATGCTTTTACATAGGCCTTAGTGGTCCCCTAATACTGTATCTGAAGTCTCTTTTATATAGACCTTAGTGGTCCCCTAATACTGTATCTGAAGTCTCTTTTATATAGACCTTAGTGGTCCCCTAATACTGTATCTGAAGTCTCTTTTATATAGACCTTAGTGGTCCCCTAATACTATATCTGAAGTCTCTTTCCTGAAATTCAGCCTTGGTGTAGAATTACAGTCACTGGAGCCAGTCCTACAATGAGCTTTCCTTAGGATGTGCCATTTCTGTGTCTGTAGCTATTGAGGAGGAAAGAGGGGGGGCAAGGTGGAGAGTGGGGGTGTGGCCTTGACCAACTGCCATGCTTTGCTTGTTTGAAAGCCATGATGTCTCTCTCTCATTAGTGATGACGAACTGACCGAAGAGTCGGTTATTAACCCGATTCGTGTCACTGAGCCGGGAGAATCGATTGCCATACGTCAATGAACCGACTCACTCCTGTTTTTTACCTCATTAGCGCCTCCACTGGAGTGGTGGTAGAATCAATCAGGAAATGGGCTACCTCGAGCAGCACGATTCATTGGACCAAAAGAGTTGTTAAGAGAGTTGTAGAGACCGTGCACCCGGCTACTGCCGAGAGTCTGCACTGCCGAGAGTCGAGACCGAATGTAACCGTTAACAACCGCTCGAGTATATAAGCAAACGGTTTGTCTAACGGTTCTCGGCAAGTTTGAGTTATTAACCAAGCCTTGTTTGTGAGAGGAGGGGGGAGGTAACCTTTCTCCTTATGACCTCATAAGGAGAAGATTCCTGATTGGCCCATCTGAGCTTTCATTTTCTCAAAGGCAGAGCAGGATACCCAGGGCTCGGTTTACACCTATCGCCATTACAAGCCACTGGGGGACCATAGGCAGGCTGGGGGAACTCACATTAATGTTGAAAAACCCATAAAGTGAATTTTCATGCCATGGGACCTTTTTTAAGTACTTTTTTATCACAAGTATTGTACTTTGCAACATTTCAAGTCGCATCCGTTACTATTTAAAAACAAAATTCACATTCAGTTTAGAGAATGGAACAGAAGACGAGGGAAAAAGAAAATTCCGCAGCTGCAGCCGACAAGAGAGACCCATAAAGTCAGCCGTCAGCGGGTGCTGGTATTTAGTAAAATCATTGAATGCAGCTCTTATGTACGTATATCTTGTTCTGTTCTTTTCAGTTGGGTTGATCTTGTTCTGTAAATCTGAGGATTTGAATTATCACCTATACAGTTTTATTCGGTTACACTTTACTTCAAGGTATCTACATAAGTGTGACATGACGTTGTCATGAACATTATAAACAGTCATAAATGTTTATGACATAACGCTTCTTTAAGTAAGTGTCATTCAGTTTTTGTCATGACAAGTTAGGGTTAGGGTTACATGACAGCGTCATGTGTTCATGTCACTCCTTCAACTAAAGTGTTAGTTTTTTCTTTAGGATTGAAATTAGAATAGAATTCTGTTTATATCACTGCATCACTGTAAAAAAGACACTGACTGCATTAACTTGCACAATGTCCCAGAAACTAAGCACCTCTGTCCAAAGGGGCATTGTGGGACATGTGATGTGTGGATCCTGTGATACGTGATGTGTGGGTCCTGTGACACAGGCAGTAATTAGATTTTTTTTTTTTAAGAGCCATAACCAGAATGGCACATGACACTGGAACAACTGGATCTGCACCTTTTTAAACCATTTCCAGCATAATGAGCGATTGTTGCCCATGGCGACTGATCAGCCAGCCAGCACCTTGTTATGGGACACCCCCATGCTGTCACCATGGTAACCTTTTTATGTGATCAGGTTTGATTAGGGAGTGCAACTGTCTGGCTTGAATCGACATTTCTTTTGACGTTCCTTCCTTTGCCAGGTTCTGTTCCAGGTTTCACCCTTTTCTTCGCCACCACCGCACTAAGTGCAACTGCTCCTGGAGGAATTGTTGAGTCTTTGTAAATTATAGTATGGTCTAGACCAGTGTCTTACCACTTACCCATTTAAAAAAATAAATAAAAAAAATAACTCACTGACTGCCAAAATAGCCCCAAAAACAATAGGCCTCCCACTTCAACGGTATATTACAAATTACAGCTAACTGAAATGACAGTTTCACAAATAGTTGACTCAGTCATTGTCTCAGTTGCCATCTCAGTGAGAAGAATGGTGCTGCTTATGCTGAGAATCCAGTAACCGTAAACCTTATTTATCCTTATTCTTTTTAAATGTCACCTGATCAGTTGTGATATGAATTGGAGGCAGTGTCGCTAAAAACGGTCGGTTCCATTACATACAAGTTTATTTAATATTGAAAACAACACATCTATGCTCCTCACTACTATGCTTTTGGAGTCGCTCGCATATATCGCTATATATATATATAGTTGGACTAATCTGTTCTCGACTTTAAGGCAGGTATATTTTCAGGTTCTGGATCGATCTTAGAGTTTCTTTTTCTGCTCGCCCTCATAGGCTCGGATCTCCTTTGTGCGGGTGAAGTACCTGTTCCTTACGTGGCTGACTGTGCTGGTGGGGAGCTGGGTGCTCTATGTGCAATACTCAGCCTACACAGAGCTGTGCAGAGGACACGAGTGCAAGAACGCCATTGTGAGTAATGGCTTTGTTTGTTCTGATCCTGTGAATGATTTTTGTAATGGACCTTTTTTATATTTTGTAATCACCACTGCATAAGAAACGCCAAGCCTACAGATGCGTCAACCTCAGTAACGTGTTGGAAACCCTTCTTGTGTTCTTTGTTTTTAGATGTAGAAAAGTAATATTCCTGCTTTCTGATTATCAAATGCGCAGAACCTAATATAAATGGATGAATATAATTCTAAATAGGCTGAGCATTAAATCGCACTGTTCTGCATTTTCTCTTTCTCCAAGTGTGATCAATACAGGAAGGGAATCATTGATGGTTCTGCCTGCAGCAGTCTGTGTGACAAAGACACCCTCTACATGAGCAGGTGCCTGTCAACACTGCCAAACAACCAGGTAGGAAACACAACATTTCTGTTGAAGCTCTGACTTTACTACTCGCAGTGTTCTGCCTGTTGACTTGTCAGTTTACTGTTCTGCTTGTCAGGTGTACACGGGAAGCTGGGGAGACCACGACGGGATCATCCGCTGTAAGTTGGGGGAGGTCGTGCACTACGAGCTGGGCGAGGAGCCGGAGCCGCGGAGGGAAGCCCCCGTGTTCGACAAGCCCACCAGAGGCACGTCGGTGGAGAAGTTCAGAGAGATGGTCTTTAATCACCTCAAGGTAAAGGACTTTGAGTCAGAGAGGTTCATGGAGAACCACGTATCTTAAGCCGCTTTCCGACCGGAGGGATTTTTGCAGTTCCTAGAACATAAGATTCCTAGAACCCTTTGCTTCTCGTGTTCTGACTGGACCAATTTGGGGATTTTTAAGTTCCTCTGGCCGCAGTTCCTGTAACTCTTTCAGCTCCTACCTCAGGGCAGGGTCTTTTTGCTGTTCCCTTTTCAGCACAGGGACCTAGGTCAACGAGGTTCGGGTTTCCGGTACAGTCAGACCAACAACGAGACAATTTTAACACGTTTTCGCCATCTTATTCATCACTAAATTCACTTCTGACAATGTTTTAGGTGAGAAATAAACTGTTTAGATTTCGAATATAGGCAGTCTTGCGATAATTGATGCCGAATTGACAATTTGCTTCAAAGTTTTCGGAGATGAGAAGCTCCATGAAGTGAGGCGCCTGCCCCGGCCGCTAGCTCGTCGCTCGGCCCATCCTGCTGAGAGACCCCGGTGGTCTCTCAGACCGCTCTCGTAAATATGAGGCTTTTATTTCGCCGTTGACGGTTCGTTTGTTTAAATATCACAACACATGTCCATCATAAGCCTGTGGTTAACGGTCTTTTCGGAGTTAAATTCCAAAAGCTTGCCCTGCGGGCTTGACAGCCTCGCTGACCGGGCCGTCTCTCTCTCTCTCACACACACACACACACACACACACACACACACACACACACACACACACACACACACACACACACACACACACACACACACACACACACACACACACACACACACACACACACACACACACACACACGCCCACAGCGCAGCAGGCAGAGGCGGGGGAGAGAGAGATACCCGTTTCTCTTTGGGAGACTTGTTTAAATTATGACAAATATGCCATATACATTAGATTTAGTATTTAGTTCATGTTTTTTTTGGTGTATTTGTTTTCTGATTATAACGCTATAAAGACCGTTGCCGTGCTTACATCACTCCCTTACCCCTTCTATAGTCCCTATGGCCACTTGGCCAGTGCGAATGCAAATGGGAAAAACGGTTTTGGGGGAGAGTAGTTAGTAGAACTGCTTAGAAGTGGACGTTTCCTATAACTACGTTCCTGTAACTACTTGGTCGGAAAGCGGCTATAGACTACCTAGACGGTAACATTATTCCCCCTGTCTCACTCTCCCTAAGTGTTGCATTCAACGTAGGGCTGGGCAATATATCGATAATATATCGACATTGAGATATGAGACTAGATATAGTCTTACATTTTCAATATATTTGGTCAAAAATATTGTCATATCGCCCAGCTCTAAGCCAAAGTGAGAATGAGACTAACTCGCCTGGATGAGTGTATATGTCTTTCTTACTTCCAGAGGGGTTGCGCTGTGTTAAACTGACTCACCCAGAATCGGCATGGTTTCGCGTCTGAAGATGGCTGCTTGGCTCGGTGACCACGACGTAGCTTCGGGTCCACTTCGGCGTCCTCTTCCGTGTGTGTTGTTGTAGTTCAGGTGTATTTGTTTTGTGGGAAAACGAGAACAGTTTTTTTTTTTTCAGCGTCTTTACCTTCAGTAGTGTTGACTGCGTAGAAGCGTCTGGTTTGCCACTGCTTCCAGCCAGAAACTATCTCCTCAAATCCTTTCTGACACCTCTACAAATCAGCATCACACAAACAACCCCCACCCCCCCCATGTCACGTCAGTATTTTCCCTATCAGCTCACTACTCAAAAGACAGACTGATCCCATGAAGTGGCGTATGTATGACACGCCAATTCGTATGCCATTTTGCCGTGTTATCAAGACGCATAATCGCTTTTAAGCGTGTTTATCAACGCAATTCGCCCACCATTGACCTACATTACGAGTGAATTTTCAAGGTTTTAAAAAAAAAAAAATGTTAAGCCTTCCCCAATGTTTCTTTCCTAAACCCAACCGTTTGTTTCCCTAAGCATGTTTTTGTCGTTTCTTTGTGTTACTTAAGACTTTCCCTGTGTTCTTTTCCTAAACCCAACTTTTTTTTTTTTTACACGCGTGACGTTGTTCTCGCAATAGTAGTAGTCACGTTCTCGCGATAACGTGCTACGTGGCGATGCCACGTGGTGGTTTACATTTGCTGTATACAGCATAAGACATACACGTGGAAAGCTGAAAATGCGTACAGATAACACGCCATTTGGCTTTAGGAAAGTGGCGTGTATGTTTACGCAAAGTCATGATGCCATGTTGCAAAAGACACTAAACCGATAGCATAGCACTCGGAACAAACCTCTTCAAGTCTCTGTCCCTATCTTTCCATCAGTCCAAGCTTGGGGAGCAGGCTAACCTCGCCAGCCTCGTCAGCCAGATCCTCTCGGTCGCCGATGGCAACAAAGATGGACGGGTGTCGCTGCCAGAAGCTCGCTCTACATGGGCCCTCCTGCAGATGGATGAGGTAAAATAGCAAGCCACTGAATAAGACAATTACCAAGCTGTTGTTTTTGTATGCGATGTCTCAGTGTAGAAAAGTAACATGAAATCCCTCCAGCTCTTTGGTGAGACAGATTTGTGGTTGTTTTTTTTAGGTGTTGCTGGGTCTGCTGCTCCAGGACCGTGGACATACTCCTCGTCTCCTCGGCTACTGCGGAGACCTGTACATGACGGAGCGCGTCCCCTACGGGCCCCTGTATGGTTTGTCTCTACCCTGGCCCCTGGTTTCCTGGGTACCCAACGGCGTGCAGCGCACCATGGACCAGTGGTTCACCCCCTCGTGGCCTCGCAAAGCCAAGATCTCCATGGGCCTCCTGGAGCTGGTGGAGGACATCTTCCACGGCACCTACGGCAGCTTTCTGATGTGCGACCTCGCCGCCGAGCACTTTGGTTACACCGACCGCCACGAGCTCCGCCTGACTAATGCCCGAGCGGTGGTTCCAGAGGACGAGTTCAGACGCGCCATGCGGGCGCTGAAGTGTGAGACGGATGCCGACTGCGTGTACGGCGTGGACTGCCAGACGTCCTGTGACGTGTCGGAGAAACGCTGCAGGGAGGAGCCAGTTCGGCCAAACTTGGCCAAGGCGTGCAGTACGCTAAAGGACTACCTCCTGCGCGGGGCGCCGTCGGGGCTCAGAGAGGAGCTGGAGAGGCAGTTGTACGCCTGCATGGCTCTCAAAGGTAACGCTGGACAGATGAACATGGAGCACTCGCTTATTCTCAACAATCTGAAAGCTCTGCTGTGGAGACAGATCTCACACACCAAGGACTCGTGACGAGGAAGTCCGTTTTTGAAATCTTGTTCCTCAAATGGAGCGGAGTACTTAAGATGCTGTGATTTAGGGATAGCCAGTTTAATAAAGTAGTTTTTATCAACTCTCACTTACGAACGGTTAGACTGATGGAGACTCTACCTCCTCTATCCGGGTTTTCCGAAGTTTGGGGCCTGGAAACCACGTCTGAAATGTAAGACTAAAATTAACTGAATGATTGCATGTTTTCACCATCAGTCACACTTAAAAAAAAAAAGTTCATGCAGCCACATTGTATTGTATTGTTCACCACAGTGGAATGTTTCGGGGGCACTGCAGGAAAAACCGACTCCTAAACAGATTTTACTGTTATGGCGCTGACCCACTGCTAGTAGCAGCTCGGCTCGGCCGCGTTTCCCCATCCTCCTTTTTTTGCATTGCAGATTTAGTACTAGTGTGTAGTAGACGCAGTGATTGGTGAGGACTCTCTCCGACCAATCAGTAGTCTGCAGGTTTTCACGTCACCTTTTGGTATCGTCTCAGATCGCATGGAACCTCGATGGAGGTGATACTAAAACAAGTACCTGTTGGCAGGACCAGGGACTTTTTTTTTTTCATAATGGAAAAACCGAAAAATCAAGTCGAGGCGAGTCGAGCAGGTACCACGTCATGGAAAAACGCCATTAGTCTCAAGAGCTGAGAGACCAAATCGCTGTTTTTGCTTCAGAATCTTGCAGATATGTATAGGCTGACATGTTTTGGAATACAAGGATTGAAAAATCTGTTGACCGTAAAGTTGAAAGCGTAATGAAATGACACTATTTGTAGATAGGCTCCTTAGTTTTGGTAAGGCTGCTGCTGAGCACCATGACATAATCAGGGAGTGCACATTTAAAGAATAAGGCTGGTGATATTCTATATTTTTGTTTCTAGCAAATCCTGTGAAAAGACCAAAACCAAAGTTCATTTTTCAGTACTTTCTGATTTTTACTACACTGTCTGTTGCACTCAGCCCCAAGCCAATTGGTGCCTAATGAGGCTGTAAATCTTTGAAAACATGTCACAACATATTTTCATTTCTTTTTATGAACTAATTTGCTAAAACAGCTGGGATCCGCAGTTATAGCAAAGGTTACTCAAACAGAAGTAAATGGTGCAGACTAGTTTCAGCTGCAAATTAATACACATTTGGTGCAATAGTGAGTATTTACATCAACGGGACAGTGTATGTGGCATCAACTCAAAATAAGTGTTCATCATAATGAAGGTCACCCAGTGCAACAGTAAGAAATTAACCATGGTTGTGTTCCAAATTTTCTTTCTACTTCGTAGTAGTATGTACTGCAGCTGCCGTTACAAAGTATGTACTATTGCACGCAGTGTGCATACAATTGGAACATACTTCTTCATAACATTGCGCCTTGAACTTTGACCTTCTTGCTCGTATATGCCGCGCAGAGGATTGTGGGTCCGAATAGCCAGAAAAGCATGTTTGTATGCATACAGCAAAATCTAACTGGCTGCAGTAAGACATCCTGGTATTTTTGGCATAATGCATTTGACATACTATTCTATTGACATACAAAATCGTTTTTCTAAATATACTAAATAGCATGGTCTTATGGGTATTGGAACACAGGGCAAATTAGTCTTTGGCTCCACAGACAGAACAGAATTATGAATTAATTCCTGGTTTGCGTCTTTTCAGGGGTATACTTTACAATAATTAAAATATCACGAGACTTAACCTTTCAACAAGTAGCCTGCAGATTAGTGAGAAATTAAAGGAAAAACTTGAACAAAATTCAACGTATGACAATGCCTCTATACAGGATCCAGAGAATTGGAGAATCTGTGCCAAGGAGCATTGCTTTTCCTGTCACTCGTCTGCAGAATTAAAAGGACAATTCCGGTGCAAAACAAACCTAGGGGTTAATAACAGATGTGTACCCACTCGATCGTTCTCTGGGACATGTTTTCATGCTAATCTAATGTGTTTGTAGCTCGAAACAAGCTAGCGCGGACCGCTGATTAGCTCACAACGCTAGTATTCGGGGCAGAGGGAAAGTAAAAACAAATTGCTATTTATACCACTAAAAAGGCTCCAAATATCACCACACTTCAACGGTAGCATAATGAGGGTCCCTATATGTTAACCGAAGCATTGAGAACTTTGTAATTGTACAGATAGTTTATTAAAAAGAGATTATAAAGACCGTGGCGTTCTCATATACAGGCGGCCGCTGTTTTGGGAGCTATGGTCTTTCTAAACTCTTTAATAAACTATCTGTACACTTACAAAGTTCTCAATGCTTCGGTTAACATGTAGGGACCCTCATTATGCTACCGTTGAAGTGTGGTGATATTTTGAGCCATTTTAGTGGTATAAATTAGCAATTTGTTTTTACTTTACCTGTGCCCCCGAATACTAGCGTTGTAAGCTAATCAGCGGTCCGCGCTAGCTTGTTTCAAGCTAAAAAACACATTTAATTAGCATGAAGACATGTCCCAGAGAGCGTTTGAGTGCGTACATGTCAACCCCTAGGTTCGTTTTGCGCCGGAATTGTACTTTTAAGTGAGGCAGTTTATTCTCAGCAAGTATATTCCACAGGGATCATCCTGTACGTCAGTGGACCTGACTCGCTGAACATTTTCCACCTGTAACGCTAGTGATATCATCAATGCTGCATCAATGACACAGAATATTAATGTATTTGATTTGTGAATGTTATTAACTCGTATTTCTCACTGAAAAGATCAGTTGTGGTAATTGTGCTGTATGAATATATTTTTGGATTTTATCTCAGTGCCATAGACATCATGCTGAAATCATCTATGAATGTTTACCACCGGTGAAGGTGGAGATCTTCATCAACTCTTGCGGCCACATTTGAATGCTGCATAAAGAGTATTTTCCATGATCCCTTCCAGACATTTGTTGTTGTGAAGTTGCTGTTGACAACCTGACTTGTTAATCACTTTAAATGCATTTCAAAACAGACGTGATCTGTAAAGCATGTCAAGCTTGTGGTCAATGCTGTTTGAATTTTGAAAATGTAAAAAAAAAAGTTTACTTATTGAAGAGCCCAGCATGATTTTGCACAATTAAACACCATACCGCTTCACTGTAACCTGTTAAATCTGTTCAGGTCCATTGTACACTACACCACACTGAGGCATTATCATTCTTCAGTTATTCATGTGGATTCAAGATAATCACTGTTAAAAGCACATACAACTCATTCAAAAAAGTATTGGCGGAAAGACAAAAGCTTGGGTTTGTAATAAATTTATTTGTCTGTGATGTGTGTTGGGTTTTTGCAGCGGAACACCTAACCGTCCCCTTCTTCTTGCTCTTGTGCTCGTAAGAAGCTGGCCTTTTTCTGGGCGACGCGATCCTTCCTCTGTGCCAGAGATAACTTGGCGCGATTCCACCTGCCCGGAAAGAATCGTAACAACAGCTCCATTAACATTCAGCACAGCAGAGGGAAAGGTTCTGGGATCTTCCCAGTACAGCTATTCGATACGTAAGACCGGGAGCTTGCTTTAAATACAGGCAGTTATTTTCTTAGGGTATCAATAATGTGACTTAGGTATTTTAAGTGTTACATAGTCACATTTTGTGTATGTTGCGTTGCATCTTCACCAATACTGGCTCAGAAAAGGGAAATGCAATCATGACATTGAAATAATCACCCACCTCTTCTTCTTGACGTCTTTTGTGGCTTTCTTTTCGTGGGCGGGGTTTGCTCGGATGCTGGCGTGTGCTTTCTTGTACATTTCTTCGACCTGTAAGAACAAAAACGACACGTGGTAATGCGTCACATCTAGGGGCATTTCACTCTGTGCATGAGGGTTCGTCTCGCTTCTCTCAGCCCCGTCTTGAAAGGACAGTAAACATCAGCTAATGCAAATGAAGGACCAACTACATTTTGCTCAGCGTGCTTTGTATCATCATCAAGAAGCAGAGAACCAGCAAACACAGCAGTGAAATCACTGACAAACTAAACCATTGTAGTAAGGCTCATGTAAATATGCACAAATGATGCAGCTGCAGAGGAGACACGACATTTGAGCACTGGGCTTCAGGGTGGTTTGTGGACAGTTAAGTGCGGGTCCACAGATGGTACCGTTTACTGTTGCAATTGTCTTGTACATACTGATAAGACCGTATGAGATATAACATATTACATGCACACGCAGGCTGACTGGCCACCCACCCACACCTCTCTGCTCAGCTATATCTTTACATAGTAAAATAGTTTGTTTATTGCCATTTTAATGTCTTGAATATCAATTACAGCCCCTTTGAACTTGGTCATTAAAGAAGTATGATGAAAATATGTACTGAGCAACATTTTACAATTTCAAAATAAACTTGTCAGTACACTCTGGTGGACAAATAATGTAATGGAGGCCCGTTTGTAATAACCTCAAACATACTGTAGGCATTTATGTACTGCTTATTAAGCAAACTATACGCCAATATATAGATATATCTCAATCAACTAATATCGGTCAGCCACAAAACGTATTTTACATGACTTCCAGTTAACCGTTCTGTAAATATTTCTCCTGTCAATGCATGTCCATGTCCTGACTACACGTACCAATCACTTTTATATTAAAAACAATTACTTGACGCAGAGTGATGTGCATCAAATGCAAAACATGAATCCATGACTGCTCCATGACTTCATTACCTCCTGTCACTGAACACTCTCCTCAGAGGATGTGTATCACAGGACTCCCAAAGGATGGTTAAGTGCAGCAATTTCATTCGGGACACTGGCATAAATATAAATTAAGAGAATTTTATATTACGCAAATCTGGCCGAAAGAATGGACGATGAGGTTGCACGTCTAACTATGGCCAGAGGTGCTTTACTGCAGCCTGAATGTGTCGCGTGACGTCTTTGTTCGTACCGTGTCTGGCGTGACTCCGTTCTTGATGAAGCGAGAGAACTGTTTCTTGTAGGCGTCCTCGTCCTCCTCCATCAGGTAGGACATGTAGTCGGCCACGTTCATGCCCATGATGTGTTTCCGATGCACCTCGGCGTTGAACTCTTTACTCTCTGTGTCGTAACCGGGGAAACGTTTCAGGCTAGGAACAAGGAAGGGCAGAAAGCACATTAGGATTAGTGACCGAGTCAAGTCAGCATTTCCAAATACTAACTCTCAGCTGACTAGCAACTGACTTTCTGCACTTTTCTAATGTTTTGTTCTTCAAAATTGTGGTTTCTAGTAATTTGTCATCCTTCCTGCAGTGCTCTGCTAAAATAATCACACCGAGACAATGACGTGGTGTTTGCTTTGGTTCGTCTCGCTTCTCTCAGCCCCGTCTTGAAAGGACAGTAAACATCAGCTAATGCAAATGAAGGACCAACTACATTTTGCTCAGCGTGCTTTGTATCATCATCAAGAAGCAGAGGAGAACCAGCAACCACAAACTGGACCAGTTTGTCATCACCCCCACAGAGCAAAAAATTATGATTGGCTTTAAGCAAGAGGAAAAACGTCTGAAAAATACACCTAATATCATCTCTCTCTAAAATGTTACTTCTGAGAGAGAAGTGACTTGTATTGGTGCAATCACATCATGCTTAGTTTGGAAGTAAAACTCAAGCACACATTTTGGTTGTTGCAGAACTTTGAATCCTAACTTGAAACCACACATCTGGTGCAGAAGTGAAGTAGCAAAAAAAAAAAAAAAATAATAATAATAATAAAAAAGGACTAAATGAAATGCTGCCAGTCTCATCATACGGACCTGTGAGGAATGGCCAGGCCTCCGTCGACTGCCCCCTTCAGCGCTCCAAAAACCTTGTTCCCTGTGGTGGTTCTGGCCAGGCCTGCGTCCAGGTAACAGGTAAAGGCACCGGGCTGTCCGTCAATGCTTTCCACGTTGAACTCATCTCCCGTCACCTCCACCTGGCCCTCGTACACCTGATCCATGCCAAACTTGTGCAGCAGCTAAGAAGAAAGGAGGGGGAAGGTTCAAAAGAGAGGATGTGAGAAAACTGTTACAGCAGCAAACACACAATGACCACACACTCTTACTCATTTTAAAATATCATACAATGGCCTAAATCTGACATCTGAAGCGCAAAGTCAGCACAAATCTCACTGTCCTCTTCATGTGCTGACACCTGCAACTTTCTTTCTGTGTGTGTGTGTGTGTGGTCTTACCCGGCGAGCCAGCAGCAGCCCGGTGCAGTAGGCCGCAGCATAGTTAGTGAGGCCTACAGTGATGCCATATTTGGGAAGCTCGTGAGAGTAAGAAGCACACACAATATGGTCTCCTTCAATCTTTGCATATGCAATCTGGACAAGAGAGACCGAGAATGGGGAGTCAGGTTATTTCCAATATGTGACCACATGAGTTTCCCCTCGTTCTCCTAGTCACTGACCTGGCAGCAGATGTCCCTGTTGGAGAACCTGACGATCATGCGGTACTTGGGCGTGTTGTACTTGTTCTTGTCCTGCACAACCAGGCGCTTGCGGGCAAAGAAGTCCGTTTTTCCCTCTGTATGTTAGACATAAGAGCCAATCATTACCGAAGCACCATTTTAATGACACAAAAAGCCTTATGATGCGTAATAATAAAGGCTGTAAAGCTGTTGTGTAGAGAATATTGTCTAACCTCTTCTTCTCCTGAATTTGACTTCGTATCTCTTGAAGTAGGCCTTGTTCTTCACCACTTTGACGAAACCCTAAGAAGGAAAGCATAGTCGTTACCATGCTCGGCTGTAACCGGAAGCGTAGCATACGTACCACACAAAAAAAGTCAGCTATTTTAAACTTCACGGTGTTGACAATGCCATATAAAATCACTTAAATGGGTTATTAACAGCTTGGTGTGAGTGTCCTGCAACGTAACGTTAAGTCAGCGGAGGTTTCGTCAGCCATTGAGGCGCCACGCTGGAGCACAGCAGCTCGCCGGCACGGTGCGACCGAACAACCGCGGGTCATCCACGAACATCTGACACTCAAACGGCTGGAAACCCTTTTCTACCATCTAACAAATCTCTACACACCCAGACTGTCTGCACTGAATGTATATCGGTATTGTTTACTCACCATTTTAGGCGGATTTTACTCGCCTTCCTCTTGGACTCAGATGTGTCTCTTTGCGGCGGAAGTTAACCTGGCAACTTTTCCTCACGAGTAGGGCCGTCTGTTGAGCAGGCAGCGCCCCCTGCGGCCCCGGTGGACAACACGCATGAACCGGCAGGGGGCAGCGGCGACACGGACACAGCACGGGTTCGCTCTTTTTCTGCACAGTGATTTAGGTCTTTAGTGTATGTTACATATATACAAAAACGATTTATTTCTGTATTTCTGGAGCTGAATTCTCTATTAATACTACTAATAGACATATTGTTGACATGTCATAGTAGGAAAAGCACAAGGTGTATTCAAAACCATTAATGATGGCTGCATTCCACTTAGAGGCCCTGGTATTTTGCATGCTGACTCACTGAAATAGTTTACTGGGACACTTGATGGAACTGAGCCATCGTTAAGGTTATCAATTTCAACTGTGCTTTTCCTACTATGACAAGTCAACATGTCTGTGTGTGAAAAAGGTCTATAGACAGTTGTTTTTAGTGAAATAATGATATCAATACTTTATTAATAGAGCACTTCTTTTTTAGTTTTTTACGAGAAATGCAGCCCTAAGTCCTTTACAAAACAAAACACAGATAAGAGAAGACAATTTCACAACAGTTATTACAAATACAATTACAAATATTTAAATGCATTTAAAAGAAGGAAAGAGGTAAAATTATGAACAATTTAAATAAAATAAAATAATAATAATAAGAAGAAGTAAATTATCATTATTATAACCACTTACATTTGCATTGTATCAACCAGTTAGTTTGGGGCGAGCTCATGAATATATGAATCCCAAAACCAGTTGTCTATTGCAGGGACGAAAAGAGAATGATTTAGCAATTGAAATGGTTTAATGAAGATCTTCAATATGTCTGACACACGCTATGATGAGGCCTGTTTGCTTTCAGACAACCTGACACTCTGTGATAGTTTGTGAGGCCAGCTCTGTTTTTGTATCATCCTTCCCTGTTGTGAAATAGAGTTACTTAACAAACTGATGACGATTACGGCTGGAAAGGTCAAAAGGATGATACCTCGGAAGCATGGGTGGATTTTAAATCCAGAGATATCACAATATTTGACCACTGAATCGGGGGGCATATTTTTTGTCTGAGCAAGCTGTCCACCTGCGTACAAAACATTTTCTCATAGATTGTTTACTGTTTCCTATGTCAAAAATACAAATCAAAATGTTTAAGCCAACATGGCGTTGAAACCTTTAGGTGCTATAAGGAGAAAAAAAAGAAGAAAAAAATTAACATTTACAGTACACTTCTGTAACAAGTGGGATAGAAAGCTCCAAAACAGCTAATAAAGGGACCTTGTGGTTAGAATGTTAAGCATACAATTTAAAAAATATATCTTTATAGTTTTTTTTTATTCTACAGATAATCCTGTGTGAATGCAAAATTGTGACTAAAAAGTAATTTTTGTCAGTGACAATAGAGTGACATGAGTAACAAAAACAGTAAAAGTAACATGCTTCTTACACGGTGGATCTCCCTATTGCCAAACACCGGAATGGCGTTGCTGCTGATCCACCCATTGAACTCTGCTGTGATTAATATGAGTGGTGTCATTCAAAGGGCTCAGCATTACTCATCAGGTCCCAGAGGTCACGGACACGGACAGGAATGTATCCAGACGCAGGACTGCACAGATAACAGTCCTGATATCCGGAACAGACTAAGGGAATTTCCAAAAACTCAACACCTGACACAAGAAGCAACATGAAACAAAATCAAAGCAGCTGGATTTTCTGCCTTGTTAATCTGTGCTGTTAAAAAAAAAAAAACATGATTATATCTCCATTATTTTTCTTGTGTCGTTATCTTAGTATATTTTCTTGTTTTACTTTTATTGTAAAACACCTTGTAACTTTGTTCAGAAAAGTGCTATATAAACTAGAAGGGAACTCGGAGGGTGCAGACCATGCCCTATCTTGCAATGTTAAGGAAAGTGAAATATAATTTGTGTTTATTTAACTGGGTTCTTCCTTGGCTACACCATTCCGCCAAGTTTCATGAAAATCGGGCAAGTAGTTTTTCCCTAATCCTGCTGACAGACAGGCAAACAAACCGAAAACATATCTTCCTTCAGTTCAGTGCAGTTCTTACCTTTATTGTCCCTCGAGGGGGAAATTTGATTTGCAGTAGAGGGTAAAACCGCAAACACAGCATACAAGAGGACATGGGACAATAATGTAACAACAGTTACAGAAAACAACCAAACAAAAAAAGGTGTATTTGTTCTTTAACAGTATCAAACCATTTGAACGGAAGCCATGATAAAGTGCCGCTAAGCAGGGTAGTCAAGGTTCACTGCAAATTACCTGGTGGAGGTAATAAAGTTCTTAAGTTACTCTTTGTTGATACAGCAGTAAATAGCTGGTGTTATTTAAATTGAAACAGTGTTGGAGGAAGTATTAAGCTGAGAGTTGAGAAGATTGATACCACTCTACAGCAAGCTAAATATGAAGCTATTGCTAGGACACTCTTAGCTTAGCAGCCTTGAAACAGGGAAAAACAGCTCCTCTAAAGCTCACGAATTAACGCTATAATGTGTTAGTTTAATTTGTACAAGTGTAAAAACGACAAGTTGTGGTTTTATAGGGGGTTATGTGCTGGACAATTTCTTGGCCTGGGCACAGTGACTGAGCTAAGTTAGCTGGCTGCTAGCGGTAGCTTCCTATTTACAGCACAAACATGAGGGCGGTATCAATCTTTTCAGCTAACTCTAGGGCAAAACAAAAAAAAAGGAAATAAGAGTGGTTCCAAAATGTCAACCTAATTCCTTTGAAATAGTGCAGAAGCAGAACCCTTGTTTACACCTTAGTTTTTGTATGAATTAAACAAATAAGCTATAGCATGTTAATAGCTTTAGAGGTGCTGGTTTAGGCAGATTTTGTTACCCTTTGGACAAAGCCAGGCTAGCCATTTCCCCATTTCCAGTCTTTATGCTAAGCTAAGCTAAACTAAGTGGCATCTGGATGTGTAGCTTCATATTTAGACGTGAGAGCGGTATCAATCTTTTTTTTATTTAACTTTCAGTGAGAAAGCATAAGTGTATTTTCCAAAATTATTTTAAAGTAGCATAAAATTGGAAACACTCAAGCAAAGAGCAAGTAAGCTATGTGAAAAAAAAGTACAGAAGGCCTACTTGAGTAAATGTACTTATATGCAACCTCCAAAACTAGTGTTTTTTTCACCCCCCAAAATGACGGGATTTAGTTATAAGTTTAGATTTGAAATATTGTGTGATACATGTTTTATTCATGTACTGAGCAAGGAGGCTGCTTTTCATTGACACGTAGACAATTCAGTGTCCATTTGACACATTTTGTTTTGTGGAAAAAAGAAATCCAAGAACGATTACTTGGTCAAATGATGAAACCAGTAGTTCAGTGTGAGTTTATCTGTTAGCTCTATCGACAACTACTGAAAAAAAGGAACTAGAGTGTTCTGCTTTTCCGTTTGAGCAGAGACAGATAATATCCCTCACTGTCACGGTGCAGATGTTCTCAGTGTTAGATAAGAAAAGTCAAAGTCACTCTTGTGGACAGCTCGCTCGCAGTCGCTCAAGCTCTCTCTCTTCTGCAGAACTGATTTCACAAGAAAAGAAAAGCAACTGTCCAGTCATCCCTCTGCAGCACTAGTCAGTGGGTAACAGGGGTTCGGCCTGGGGCGGAGGGTGGGGTCAGTAACAAATGGGTAAAACTAGTAGTACATTTGTCCACTTGACTTTCCTCATCCTACATTTTGATATGTTGCTTTTTGCCTCCCGTACTTGTGTAATATCAACAATGAGATCCAGCAGTAATTGTTTTGCGTGCTGCCGGCTCGTGTTTTCATCCTAAAAGTCACAAAATAGAATTGAAAAAAGATGATTTTGAGGAGACAGCTGGACTAGAAATGACTTGCAGAAATTCACACATCAACAAATGTGTTAACAGGCACACCACAGATAAGAAGACTGCACTTTGTTGACAAGAAACACACTGTTGCTGCTGTCTTTCCTGCCTCTTTCTCATTGCTCATTGCAGATGGATTTATTTCTATGTGCATGCAGAAATATTGTAAAGGTCCTTAGCCATTTTTAGTTCATAACGAAGAAAAGAAACAGGTGTAATTACAACCGCAACATATACCTCATTAACCTGCAACATATTTTTCAGCGTTCGAATGATATGGATATACAATACGGTTAAAGTGATTTCACCTGTTTGCACACACAGCAAAAACCAAATCAGTTGTGCTGAAACTAAAATGAGTTCTGACAACTTTAACACGAGACAGCATATTTCTGCAACCGCAGAGATGGTGCAGAGTTAAAGTTTCTGTGTGAAAACCCAGCCTTTTTTCTCCCCCCTCCATCATGTGAACAGTGTTTTACACACCATGCAGAAACAGACAGAGTGGTGTTTTCTGTGTGAATGCTACCGAGGGACTGACTACAGATAATAGAGCATCAGCTGAAACAAACTGCCACTTGCAACAGAGCAGAAATGGGGGAGAAAGTGGGTTCGGGGAGGAAATATAAAAAAAAAAAAAAAATCAACATTATAGCCAAGATTATTTACATATCTCCAGCAGTGTAAACGCTATGAAAAGTATTTAAAAACACCCAACACAGGAAATAAAAGAATGCATAGACACACACATGAACTGCAGGCTTATTTAGGCATGACTATGCATGTTGAACTCTGACCTTTCAAACGGCCACCTCAACCCCCAGACGTGCACAGAGACACAATGACCAGGAAGCACCGAGCAGGTTTCTTCACATCCACACCACACCAACGTCCCCACGATGATATTCTCAGTATCTGGAAGGGAAATTTACAACCAGAAACGGGCTGGTTACAAACAAGGGGAGCTGCTGATCACAGTGATGGATGAGGGAGGTGATTTGTGGAGTGTTTACAGCATAAATCCAAACATCTGTTTAGTATAACGTGAGAGTTTCTTCCAGTTTTTTTTCTTTTTCACACTTCTAAGGGTTTTTTTTTTTTTTAGTTAGAAAAAAACGTGGCCTCGCTGACCCTGGGCCAAGATTTTAGGACCTTTGGGGTATATGATCATACAACAGTTAAGAGTTAAATGAGAATAATCATCCTAACAAGTAAACCATAACATTAATCAAATCAATGTGCAGCTACTCAGACAAAAGCTCCCCTTTCTGCTGCAGGACAAAAAAAAAATATGAAGTGAGAGTATAGGCGAGAAAAAAAACAATACGTTTGTGGACCTCCTGTGTGAAAGAATAACTGTCTTGCGGTCAGCAGCGTCCAGTAAATCATTCATTGTGTTCACACTCGGTCCCTATCTGGTGGCTGCAGTTGGGGCCAGCTGAGAGCTCGAAGAGATTCGGACTGGCAGGGAAGGGGGTGGGGGAGGGGGAAAAGGGGGTTGCTTTATGCAGTTAAACCTAAGGAAAGGGACTAAAATCAGATTGCAGCTGGAGGGAAAGGGACTGAGATAGTTTAAAAGGGAGAGGGAGGAGGTTGTTACACTGTGGTTAGAGTTCTGGAGCCAAAGGAACCTGTGAGGGGATGAGATAGCATGATGTGGTTTCACAGAGTGGAGGTGCAGAGGTGAACGCTCACACTGAGAGCCTGGGACTAAACAGAGACTAACCCAGGGAAAGACAGTTTAGCCACAATAGACTATCATGGCATGAATCCACTGCAATGCAGTACACTGTGTCAAATCTACTTTGTGTGATTATATATGACGACAAAAAAAAAAAGAACTCTGGTTTAAATTCTTCTCTGAAGTCTGAATTCCTGGAAGTATAAAACTGCAGAAAAGACTGAATGACTTTTGTACCCCCTTCTTTCTATTTGAGTCTGCAAGAAGTTTTTGAGTTTCACTCGTCAGCAGTCTCACTTAAGACTGAGGCTAAGTACATTTTAAAAACTCTTACAAATGAAAAGTAGACTCCACGGCCATTAAAACGCACCTTGGCCTAATTCAAAACGCTCGGGAGTTTTGGTCTGGTATATGACCAGTGTCTTATGGGGGCTAATGTTAGCTTATGTTAGCAAACTTCAGCTTGATATTGTTGTGTAACATGATTTCATTGAGCCACTTCACTGACTTGATAATTTTCTCCATTTGAGTATTTGACAGGGACAGTGCTTATTAATCAAAAGCATGGTAGCTTAAAATAAGCCAGAGTTAGCTCAACAGGCTAATGTTCATCCACTGTCCCTGGCCAGTTTTGAAATGGCAACCCATAGAAATACATCAACTGACTTATTACAGTCTGCATGCAAAAGGAATATATATATATATATATATATACAGTACAGGCCAAAAGTTTGGACACACCTTCTCATTCAATGCGTTTCCTTTTTATTTTCATGACTATTTACATTGTAGATTCTCACTGAAGGCATCAAAACTATGAATGAACACATATGGAATTATGTACTTAACAAAAAAGTGTGAAATAACTGAAAACATGTCTTATATTTTAGATTCTTCAAAGTAGCCACCCTTTGCATTTTTATTAATAAGGGAAAAAAATTCCACTAATTAACCCTGACAAGGCACACCTGTGAAGTGAAAACCATTTCAGGTGACTACCTCATGAAGCTCATTGAGAGAACACCAAGGGTTTGCAGAGTTATCAAAAAAAGCAAAGGGTGGCTACTTTGAAGAATCTAAAATATAAGACATGTTTTCAGTTATTTCACACTTTTTGTTAAGTACATAACAATATGTGTTCATTCATAGGATCGTCCTCAGTGAGAATCTACAATGTAAATAGTCATTAAAATAAAGAAACACATCGAATGAGAAGGTGTGTCCAAACTTTTGGCCTGTAGTATATATATATATATATATATATATATATATATATATATATATATACAGACTAATAACTTGTGTTACCGTTTGCATCATTGTTTCCATATTTTGTGACATGAGCCAAAAATTGACACTTTTTTTAGCAAATGGTACAAACACATGGTACTGTATATACATCTCACTTTAAACTGAATTGCACTGAGTCACAATCAAGACAGCATTTTGACAAGCCGCCGCGTGAGCACTCTGCTCCTCTTGACAGCATTCACATACATGTGGTATGAAAGCCTCAGGTATATTTAAAACTATGAGGAGTCCTCACAAGTCTCTCTCTCTATCCTTGCGAGGGCCGAAAGGACTTGAGCTTGAGAAAAATAACCTCATGGCTCACCAGCACAAGTCTTTATTTAACCCTGCGACTGTGATCCGCACCTTTGACAAAAAAAAGGTGCTGCTGCGAAAAAGCAAAGCATAAATACAATAACCCCCCCACCCCCTTTCCCCTTGTTGTGATCACTGCGATTGGGCTTCTATTTCAATCACATACTTGCTGTAAGACTCAAAAGAGCGAGAATCAAGGTCTGTGGGGGAAGAGGTGGTGGGGGGGGGGGGGGTTTACAGAGAGACAAGAGGCTGTGGCAACACTGATAGCGTCTTCTCCACTCTGCGTTTGGTTTCCTGTTCTGAGTCAGTGTGTTACTCTGAGTTTGAATGTTCACTTTTTTTCTGACGAGGACTGTCTGAATGCTGTCAATGTCAGCAGCTGAATTCCATAATATATTCTGTAAAATATAATATTTCAACTGAATGTCTTTCCTGAGATGTGAGTGAGCCACCATGATCTGTCCATACTGTAGGTTGCCATGTGTTTGTAGCAATAATCTGACATGAACTAAACTTTGCTTTCAAGTCTGAAATTCTCTCAATTCTGCAGGTGAAAAAGAGAATTAACAGTTTGGTTTTGTGCTCGTGGCCTTCTGTGTGAGAAACCGCACAGAGGTGAGAATTAGATTTTGTTGGACGTTTTTTGACCCTTTTCAGCAAATGAAACCTTTTAGAATCATACTTTAATTCATTCTAATGAAGGCCAAGTGCTGGCATGATAGGAGCTATGAGAAAAATGCCAATCACCAACATGAAATGTGGTCTAAAGTGAAATGAGTCACAGAAATTTAACATTTTGTATTTATAATTCCACAAAGAAAGAGTAATCCAGACTTTAAATGAGAATAACAGCTTGTACTAATGAAAGGAAATAAATTCTGAAAAGCAACTTAACTGATTTATTTTTGTACTGATGCAAATGTGCAAAGATTATGTCACCCATGGACTCGTTTATCAAAACACGAATCAGTGTTTTTGTTTAACTGTCATGGCTGACTAACATGAAAATTAATTTCTGAGAGTGAGAGGGGAGGGAGTGTGTGCGTGTGTGTGTGTGTGTGTGTGTGTGTGTGTGTCTCAGTCTGAGGAGCAGAGGGTTTTGCGGTCTCTCTGCAGCTTGTGACTGATATTCAGACTAAATGTGGACAAAGTTCAGGACAGTGTGTGTGTGTGTGTGTGTGTGTGTGTGTGTGTGTGTGTGTGTGTGTGTGTGTGTGTGTGTGTGTGTATGGTCCTCAGAGCCGGGACACCTGCAGCGCCAGTGCTGTGTGTGAGTATGGGACAAGTGTTTCAGCTGTATATGCCTCGGCTATCTGCGCTTTGCTTGCAGCTCTCTTAACTTGTTGCAGCTGCATCAAACAAACTGTGTTCCCACATCGGAGGGGAAAAAAATAAATCGATATCGCTTTGCTTTGGTCCGACCTTGAACGAGGAGGCAGCGCTCAAATCTTCGCCATGATTTGAGCCAGACAGATTTCTACTGAAAACTTTTTTTTTCGTACACGAAGAATTCCATTCATCCTATTTTCACCATTCCGCTCGGCACTCGGCGTATCCTATTCCGCATGTTCTTTCAGTGGACGGCCTAATTGGGGCTGAGCGTGGGCCGGGAGGGGGTGTGGGGGGGTTTAATGATGTAAAACAGTCAGGTCCGGCTGGAGTCAGCGCGGGTAAGCTGAAGCAGTGTTAACTGTAAAGGGATACTTGGGCTCCCCACCGGCAGGCTGTTGGGCAGAGCGGCCGTGCGCGTCTCATTAACAGGATCAATTTACAACCAGTCCAACAAATAGGTCATTCTTATCCATCACGGCCACGCTCTGCCTGCGTGGATCCAACCACAACACGCACGTTTTGTACGCATCATCACGAATGACGTTGTTACCGGCCCGTTGTTTGAATCCTTCGGCTTGACGATCGTTCAAAAATGACCACCGCTGGTAACGGGAATCTCTGTAGCATTGTAGGCAGACCGGCAAGCGCACGTATCCAATCTCGGTTTTAAATATTTTAATTGATTGCGATGTTCAAGCAGCTTTTCCAACTGGACATCAATTGGAAATGAATAATAGATTAAAAAAAATTGTTTTTCTTTTTAAGAAAAGTCTACCGTGTGGTAATATTATCGGTTTATTCATATCACACACTCAACTTGTTAAAGCCTTAGTTTAGCTAACATAAGCATAAAGTAAACTCTATAAAACATCCCTGTAAACTTCCTCTTGTCTGATTCCTCCGTCACATTTACTGCGATCAAGGACATACAATACGTCCTCTCCAGTCCCATATCTACCGGGATCCTTCGTGGAGGGGATAGTGGTCCCGCTTTTGGCCACCTGCCCCGCGACACCTGGTAAACGATACGGCCTCTCTGCGCATGCGTAATAGCCTGCCAAAAATCCCAACGCAGTCTCGCTTGACAACCAGTAGTGTTCCAATCTGTCCAGAGATAAAGTCAGAGCAGCGTGGAGCGGAGTGAAGTGGAGTGGACGATTTCAGACGCGAGCAGCATCGAAACCAAAAACAACAACAACATGCCGAGGTCTTTCCTGGTGAAGAGTAAAAGGGCCCACAGCTACCACCAGCCCCGGTACCTGCACGACGACTGCAGTGGACTGGACCCTTTTCTGGCACACGTGTGCGCAGGTAGGTTCATTTGTGCGCAATTACGCAGGGAAACTTGTTTAATAACGCCAGTGAGAGCGATTCGTCCCCGTGGAAATGATTTCACATCCGATTTAATTTCCTCTATCTACAAATAGACACCAGTTGCACAGTTCGTCGGATTCATTGCTCTCCTCTGCTGTCATTAGATACCAAATCTCAGGCGGGGTTTGAGTCCAACTTGGAGCCGCAGGAGGATGTGAGCGGCGGCGCTGATAGACTGTCCCCCGGGTCCAGGCTGCTGTCCCCGGGGTCGCTGTCCTCCAGCTCCCCGCTGAGCTGCGGAGGCAGCGTGTGTGACAGATCCTCCGACTGTGATTTCTGGCGTCCCCCGTCTCCCTCCTCCTCGCCAGGTCTGTTTTCATCCAGACTTTTTCTACAGTTGTTTTTGAGAAGTGTCACTAGAGTATTAAAAGATAACGCAAAGTTTCGTGTCAGGCATATCTGTGACTGTGAGGGTGTCATTATCATTAGACCAGTGAGCTTATATACTGTATAGCTACATTTAAAATGTTAGTTTTCAATCCATATCAGCTTTATGAGTGGGTAACATCTTTTGAACATTTCCAGCACTGTTAATACTTTTTTGATTGTTATGAAGAAGAACCAAGATCAAGTATAGGCATGAATAAATTGTAAAAAAAGATTTGTAAATCAAATAGGGATGAATGGATGCAAATGTTATAACGGCCTACTTTTTTCATTGAAAACAAGACAAATATCTTGTCAGTCATCAGTCTTTACACTTCTTGCACACAGCTATCTATTTGTTAAATGTAAGCTGCAACACTTTGATGCGGGGACTTGAGAGTTTCCGTTGTTAACTGTTGTCTAAAGTTACTATTACGCTTGTCACGCCATTTCCAGTAAGGCCAAATGCCATTTCCAAACGATCAAATTTGAAGACACGTCATGAACTACAGATCGCATTTATCAATTAGAATATCCACTCACACAAAATCCATATGAACTTCCAGATTCAGAGAAATGCTCCACTCCAGCAGCCGAGGACGGCCAACACTTCAACATCCCGCTCTTTCCTTACTCCTGGACGGCGTACTCCGGCTCTGAGCTGAGGCATCTGGTTCAGGGCCCATATCATCGCCACCTCCAGGGCCCCAGGGAGCCTCGCTTACCCGTCAGCATCTACGGCGCAGAGGACAGCGGCGCCGAGCCGCTTTACGCACAGCGGGGCCAGGTGGCCGGATGCTACCAGGACTTTCCTTCAACGGCCCACCAAATGTGCAGGATGCGGGCCGGAGACGGGCTGTATGTGGATGTAAAACAGAAGCAACGCGGTGCGGAGATCAAGTCTGAAAATGACTTAATTTGCTCTAACATCGAGTCAAGTGGCTCCTATAAGTGCATTAAATGTTCCAAGGTACGTTAACCAATGTTTACTGAAGCCTTAGGCCTACGTGACCCAAACCATAATAACCCATTTCTTTTGATAGGTTGGTGAGATGTTACATATGATCTTAGTGATGTTTTATTGGTGATCAGGGTATGCTATTATGCCTATTATATTCAAGTTTAATTTAAATGTCATTTCAAAGATAAAAATGTGTGACCGGCTTTGGGGTCAGTAGCCTATAGGCTGTTTCCCCCTTATTAGTTTGAAAGCGAAATAAAAATGCCATCCGTATTTCCAAAGGTGTTCTCCACGCCTCACGGGTTGGAGGTCCATGTTCGGCGGTCGCACAGCGGGACGCGGCCGTTTGAGTGCGGGATCTGCGGGAAAACCTTCGGACACGCAGTGAGCCTGGATCAGCACAGAGCGGTTCACTCGCAGGTAGGCCTCTGCATAAGTTGCTATATCAACTCAAAGGCCCACATCCTGGAAAACAAAGGCCTCCGGATCACGCATTTGCCACCACAACGTCCCTAACCAGTCTGACCTTTTACTGTATTCCTGCAGTTAAATCTAACGTTTTAAGGAATTCCGCAATGATAGGCTATTTTATATTTTTTACAGGAAAGGAGCTTCAGCTGTAAAATCTGCGGCAAAAGCTTTAAGCGCTCCTCCACGCTGTCCACGCACCTGCTCATCCACTCGGACACGCGCCCGTACCCGTGCCAGTACTGCGGGAAGAGGTTCCACCAGAAGTCCGACATGAAAAAACACACTTTCATCCACACAGGTGAGACGCTGCTCAGACTGGCATCGATAAATGCAAAAAAAAAAAAAATAATAAACGACCCATTTTGTCAATGCCTCACCGTGCGTAATGCTTAAAAATGTCTTTACCGGGGCGCCCGGTGGCTCACCTGGTTGAGCGTGCGCCCCATGTACCAAGGCTCAGTCCTTACGGCAGCGGCCCAGGGTTCGATTCCGACCTGCGGGCCCTTTGCTGTACGTCTTCCCCCTTTCTCAACCGCCCAACTGTCCTATCAATTAAAAGGCCTATAATAATCTCTACATTGACATTTCCCAACTGTGTGATCTCTCTGCCGCTGCAGGTGAGAAGCCGCACAAGTGTCAGGTGTGCGGGAAGGCCTTCAGTCAGAGCTCCAACCTCATCACGCACAGCAGGAAACACACAGGCTTCAAGCCTTTCGGCTGCGACCTGTGCGGGAAAGGTTTCCAGAGGAAAGTGGACCTGCGGAGACACAAGGAGACGCAGCACGGACTCAAATGAGCACGCTTGGATCCTTTGAAATCCTGCACTTTTTAAATGTACTCTGACCATTCATATGGTCGTGTTTTATTTGATTTGATTCTATTGTTCGATGCCTTGCCCTTATTTCCCCTATTGTTACATGTAGTTAATTATTTAGCCTGAGATATTCTGGTTGATTTTATGGAAATAAAGTTTATTTATAGAGTGTGTTTTTACATGATTAATAAGTATGAAAAAGCATAGCCGTTAGGCTGTAAACATATGCTTTCCGAAGCTGCATATTGTTAATAATTTCTCAAATAAATTATCACTTTTAAATGATCCGATTCAAGAAATCCTGCCTGTTTGTCAATTAGCCTATGTAGTCAGGGTTTAAACATTAACTTTCGGGGGGGAGTTTTTTCAGTTAGGAACTGACAAGCCTTACATTTCCGTCTTTATTTAATTATTTCCTCAATGACAGGGAAACATTTCTCATCATTTAGACTGCTTAGGTTTTAATCTACAACAACACAAGTTTTTAAACTGTTTTTTAAAAATCCTTCTCTGCCTCCGTCCACTGATTGTAGGGACGTTGTGAGAAACGAGAAGCTGTGCCCGCCATCAATCACGTCCCCAATCTGCATGACAGCTCCAAGTTATATCTAACACTATTAAATAGAAAAACGTTTTGTTGCGTGCGCCACCTGGTCAAAACCAAATATTTCCAGATACGGCGCATTGTTAACATACCCATATAACAAATGACATTATGGTGCCATAAAGCTCCACGTGAAGGAAGTCCCTTTTATGACAGCAGCAGCTCCTCCAGCACAAGCAACAAGCAGCGTGGTCCACATGGCTTTTTATTTTTCTTCCACTGGGAAAAGCTGGGTGTGATTTATTTGGCCGAGGAGAGGTTAAACAACCAGGGCTTTAAAACTTCAAGGATCTGATTTGCACATATCTCACCACAGATTGTGTACATACTGTATAGTTATGCTGCTACACAATATTGACAGTAAGTCAAACAGCCTGCAGGCCAGCGGTGCAATAGGTATTCGACATCACTTAAGTTAAAGTATAATCAGAAAAACACTTTAAGCAGGCTATTAAAAGTAAAAGTACTCGATGTAGAAAAATGTGTGACTGATATACTATTACATATTATATCATTAGATGATTATTGCTCATGCATTCATTTAAAAGCCGGATTTTACTGTTGTTAGTAAAACAAATAGTTGGTTGAGGGTGGAAATACTTTTGAACTATTTTGTATCGGATTGATTATGAAAGATTATGTTCTTTATGGATTCATCTGATGATTTTTCTTCTCCATTAATCGATTTTATGGTTTGTAAAAAAAATCTGACTTCACAACAACTTTTGTTTTGGCCAACCAACAGTCCAAACCTCAACAATATTACAAATAAATTAACATTATTTAAAAAGAAAAGCAGCAAATCCTCACATTGACAAGCTGGAAACATGAGATGTTTTTGCTATGCATTTTTGCATGAAGTTATTATCAAAATAGTTCCCAAATAATCTTCGGTCAATCGGTTTCAGCTGTACTTGTGTATATGGATGGGTAGTTTAATCTATACCAAAAGTAAAATCTTTATTTGTAAAGTAACCAGTAACTAAAATGGTCAAGTAATTGCAGTGAAGTAAAAAAGTACAATATTTCCCATCTGAGAATTGTAGAGGAGCAGAAGTAGAAAGTGGAATGAGAAGAAAAGTACCTCACGTTTGTGCTTAAGTACAATACTTGAGTACATGTACCTTGTTAGACTCCACTACTGCTGTATCCTAGATTAGGAGTAATCACAAACGATAAAGGGACATGGAGCTTTGGTTTCAAAAGTTATTACAACTTTATTTGTGGAAAACAAACATAGAAAATGCCGGATACCCACATATTTATTTAATTCAGTCAGTGATCCTGAGTGTATGTTTAGTATTCATATGTCCACATCTCTGTGGGTCTGTGTCTGTGTGCATCTGTGTCTGTGTGTGCGTGTGCCTGTGCCTGTGCGTGTGTGTGTGTGTGTGTGTGTGTGTGTGTGTGTCATTGTGCCGGGGCTTTAAACAGCCGCACTAAATTCAGAAGGTCCTGCTCCTGTAGACCAAGCTCCTCCATCAGCGTGTTCAAATACTCGGCTGATGCTCGCGTCTCCAGGGCTTCTCGCACCACCGGAGACACCTCCGACAACCTGAAACACAAAACGATGCACAATCACACACGCGCGCTGACCCCAGGCTATTGTTGTTAACAGATACCAGACAGCAAAACAAAACATTTAAAGGTCCAATGACATGGTGCTTTTTGGATGCTTCTATATAGACCTCAGTGGTCCCCTAATACTGTATCTGAAGTCTCTTTTATATAGACCTCAGTGGTCCCCTAATACTGTATCTGAAGTCTCTTTTATATAGACCTCAGTGGTCCCCTAATACTGTATCTGAAGTCTCTTTTATATAGACCTCAGTGGTCCCCTAATACTGTATCTGAAGTCTCTTTTATATAGACCTTAGTGGTCCCCTAATGCTGTATCTGAAGTCTCTGTTATATAGACCTTAGTGGTCCCCTAATACTGTATCTGAAGTCTCTTTTATATAGACCTTAGTGGTCCCCTAATACTGTATCTGAAGTCTCTTTTATATAGACCTTAGTGGTCCCCTAATACTGTATCTGAAGTCTCTTTTATATAGACCTTAGTGGTCCCCTAATACTGTATCTGAAGTCTCTTTTATATAGACCTCAGTGGTCCCCTAATACTGTATCTGAAGTCTCTTTTATATAGGCCTTAGTGGTCCCCTAATATTGTATCTGAAGTCTCTTCCCGAAATTCAGCCTTGGTGCAGAATTACAGCCACTAGAGCCAGTCCCACAATGAGCTTTCCTTAGGATGTGCCATTTCTGTGTCTTTAGCTATTGAGGAGAAGGGGGGGGGGTGTGGCCTTGACCAACTGCCACTTTGCTCGTTTGAAAGCCATGATGTCTCTCTCTCATGGGTGGGCCAAATTCTCTGGGCGGGCAAAGCAGAGAAAGGGGAGGTAACCTTGCTCCTTATGACCTCATAAGGAGAAGATTCCAGATCGGCCCATCTGAGCTTTCATTTTCTCAAAGGCAGAGCAGGATACCCAGGGCTCGGTTTACACCTATCACCATTTCTAGCCACTGGGGGACCATAGGCGGGCTGGGGGGAACTCATATTAATGTTAAAAAACCTCATAAAGTGACACAAATTACATTTCTTAGGACGCATATATCCTAAAACTGAAAGCTCACATCCTTGTCAGACAATGTCAAGTTATTATCAGGCTGTTAAGTTCATATTGAAGCTGCTGAACTCCAATAGTAAATCTTAGCACAACGGCGCAAAGTGTTATAAATACACCAGCACTCTTTGCGATGTTGTACTGTACTGCACACGTCATTCGTGTCCTAAGAGGTCTTATGTTGACTTTAGGTTTCTCTGCTACATGTTTGTGTTGTGAGGCAACAGATTGTAGCACTATGCCCAAGAGAAATTTCCCCCTCAGGGACAATAAAGTGTAATCCATCCAAGTTGTGTCACAGGATCCGCTACACTAAAGGTATTGAGTGCTGACCAAGGGTTCAGGTTGTTCTAAAAGAAAACAGACCTACTGAGTCATAAGGATAACTTATGAGTAAACCCCTGATCGAGTCTTTTAAAAAAGCAATGCACTGGATTTAAAGGGGGTTCTAGTTTTGACTCTGCACAGTCATCCAGATAAACCTCCGCTCACTGCGTACATGAGCGCGTTTACACGCACATCAGTATCCTGGTTTTGAGTCTTATATTATATAGGATATGACGTTTACACTGAAGATGAGAAACCTGGTTATTCGTCTCCCTGTACACATTATCTGGTTGAAGGTTTCTGCCTGGTAAAAGGTGCTTTACCTCTCTGCTGTGTGCAATTGCTCTTGGGGTAATAATGATTATTATTCTGCGGCAGGCTAAAATCACATCTCTTCCGACTGCACCTTGGCCAAGGAGATGACGGTCATAAAAAAAATTAAATTAAAAAAAATTGCACTTACATGTGGCTCTTTGGAGTTTGGCTTATTTGAGGCTAATGTGCTTCTACGTGATTCTTGCTGTTCTGCGTTTGTACCTTCGTGATTGAATGCGCCTATCGGAAGTCGCTTTGCGTAAAAGCTTCAGCTAAAAGAAATGTAATGGAACTGTTGGGTCTCTGTAAATGAGAAGAGTCCTATGGGCTAGGAGTGTCCTGAGAGAACGTCTGTTGTGATTTTGACAGTATAAATGAAACTGAATTGAATAACAGTAACCAGGTTTCCGATTGTGTCGCGGTTCCTGAACATCTCGGCCCCTCATTTCTCTATGAAAGGAGAATGTTCAGAAACCCAGAATAAGGTGTTGCCACAGTATCTTGGTAGTGGAGCACTCCGGCTTGGCATATCCAGGTTTCTGAAGCCGGGATGCGAGATTTATACATGTGCAATTCATAACCGGGATACTCCAAAAACCTGCTCAAAACCAGGACACTCGATGACCCAAATCCTCCTCTAATAGACCTCATGTATGAACCTGACAGAGATGACTGAGAATGAAGACTGAGATGAGAGACATTTCATTCTTAGCTAGGTGTACCTAATAAACTGGCATCCGAGTGTCATTATGCCTGCTGCAGTAACATGGAATTTCACATCTGTACAGAAACTGTGTCGGGATCCATCAAATCAGCACAGACAAACACCCCCCCCCGAGTAAAGAGTGCTTACCTCCAGCTCTAAATCCACCATTTGCAACCTTCCACCTGATCTCCGTCACCTCTGTAACCCCCCACTCCCCCGCCCCTCCCCCTCTACCTGTCCTGTGTACCTGTGTGGAGGTGCACTGCTGGTTAATCTCCGGTTCACCCCAGGGTCTAGTGTTGCAGGGGGGGCATCCATTATTCAGCTGGCCCGAACAATAGAGGCCAGACTAGCTCCACAGCTGCCATGCAGCAGACAGATAAGGCGGCACACCAAATTATTCATGATGGAGGAATGGAAGGATGGAGAAGCTTGAAGTTAAAAAGGGAACTAACGAAATCATAGAGTAGCAGGGGGACACGTGTCACAGAGAATACTAAATGTTTCTGGGCCGTTTATCAAAAGGTAAAAAAAAAAAAAAAAAAAGCAGACTGTTAAGCCATGGAGTGGCTCCCCATGCCACAATTCACAATATCTAAATATATATACACAGGTTTATTAAGTGGTTCATCAGTCAGATAACATCAGTAGTTTTAAACATGTATCTCTCAACATTAACAGTCAACATCACAAGACACATACAATCAGGCCAAAGCCATAGAGAACGGATAACAAATCTCCCAGTACTGCAGCTCGAAAAAAGTTTGATCACCACGCAAAAGATTACTGAGCACGTGTGTAGGATAATTATGTAAAATCTATTTCATTCTAGCCTAATCATTTTTTATCTAATGCTATTTAAGGACATTTTTTGCGGTCACAAGGCTCCCTCACTTTAAGAGTTATAGATTTGTGTTACTTACTGGCCGTCAAGCTGCACAACACTTACTGTATTCCTTTGTTAAGTTCAAGAGAGCTCACAATGTAAGTTATGATATTGAAACAAACTGACCTGGGGGCCACCGAGGGAGTAATAAATCAGAGTCAGCCGGGCATCAGGTGAAAGTTTTCCCAGCCGGGGCAATTTAAAGTGCTCATTTTGGTTGGATGTATACAGAGGAACTCTGTGTGTGTGTGTGTGTGTGTGTGTGTGTGTGTGTGTGTGTGTGTGTGTGTGTGTGTGTGTGTGTTTAACTTGAGAGTGTACAGGGCTGCTTGTGTATGCCTTCTGCCCTGGATCACGGATCTGGAGAGGGGCAATCAGGTGGAGATAAGGCCATGAGGCGTCCGTGTGTACTCAGGCGGGAGCAGCACGGAACTGTCCATGAACTGCCAGCAACACGCACACGCACACACACACACACACACACACACACACACACACACACCATATGGCGTGGGCTAGAAACAACGCCGCGCCATATAGCAGCATCTTGTCAAAAGCACCATGAAGCTGAAAGTGAATCCAAAGTCAGTTAAAAAAAAAAAAAAGTTGACTTGTTTTCTTCTTTGAATGAAGACCAAGAAGCTGTTGCGTCACTTTGATTCATCAATCCGCTAATGCGACAGAAAATGATAGCATAACATTAATATAATGTCAGCTTTAGTTCTGTATTTGTTTATTTCATATTAATGTTCAATATGTTTGTTTGTTTATGTATGCCACCAACCACCGAGGCAAATTCCTTGCTTTGGCAATAAACCCTTTTCTGATTCTGATTCCGATATGTACCAATGATTTTTGTTTACCTGACGACGTCTTACATGAAACACACAACATTTACTGCATAAGAGTTTGGTTTTGTCCATTTAGACTTTAATTATATTGCTTTAGTTTAGATTATTCCTCACGGGATACACCTGATGTAGAAAAACACACTTTGTTCATGTACTCGCACACAAACAGTCTCACACACCCAAGCAGTGAAGAACAGTGGTTTCAAGTTTGCTGAGTGGGTGTATTCCCTGGAAAACAATGGACCTTGATTGCCTTGTCATATCTTTATTCTCTCTAACTACTCTCCTCAACAGCTGAGGAGCAGACAGTCCAGCTGTCGTGGTGCATCCTCTTAACCCTGAAGTAACACATTCTCTCTCTCTCACACACACACACACACACTATGAACTTACAGATGGAGCAGCACGATGGCGATGAGGGTCCACTCTGGAGTTTTATGGATGATGTTTGTGTTGCTGAACCTGTGGTGTTGAGAAAAAAGACTGGTCAATCATGACATAAAGAGTAATGTCATTTAAGAACACGTGTCTATGCGTTGCTGATCAATCCAACCACAAAGGCACATCATTTTTAGGCAGGCGTCAAAAAATCACCCGATTCTGATAAGTAAACTAGGAAAACAAAATGGGCACAAAGCCGGAGCGAACACCGGCTGCAATAGTGCAGTGATGTATGCCGCTGTGACAGCGCTGTGCGTGCTCTTTGGTTCAGGCCTCTTGTCAGCACGGCCACTGACAGCAGAAAAGAGAATTCCAGGAAACAGGACGCTGGAGGTGTTACTCGCTGCACAGTGATTTAATAGCACTCCTGTTGAAAACATCCTAACCAGCCAATGGGAACACAGAGGACTTCTATGGCAGGAAATGTTCAATTCTGGTGCAAGTTTGGAAGATTTTTTTTAACAAACCAATTTACTGACTACTACTCGATCGTGGCTGTATAAACTGAAAACACTTTTGAAGAAAGAACAACAATGGTGAAAGTAAGAAAGGGGATTTATTAGCTTGGGCCCACGACGAGGTGGTGACTGAAAGGTCTGTGAGCCTACTTAAAAGGTGCTGTAAGCGATGTTGTGCGTGCGTTTTTTTTTGTTACATACAGCAAACATCTCCCCACTGTCCACTGGCTGCCGGTCCCCTGAACACACTGTAAAAAAACAACGCGGTCTCTGTAGACAGCCCAGGCTCCACAAACGGCAACATAAACAAGAGTGGGGGGGGGGTTTAACGTGTCGAAGGGAGGGGAGGGGACGAGGGAGTGGCGAGCTAGCCTCCGTTTTGTTTGACAATACTGTCGGTATACGATCCGTTCTGCCTACACGATCCGTTCTGCACATGCGCAAGATAATACTGTTTTACCGAGGATACGACCTGCACGATCTGTTCCACGCTAGCCTATGGCTAGCCTCCACTGGGAAGCTAACGTTAGTTTAGCTAACAGCTAATTCGGCTAACCGCTAGCTGACAGCTAGATTCAGTCTAAAATAACGTTAAGTCAACCTTAATTGGAGAAGCAGGCTACAGTTACATTAAGACTTTACAGTAATAACAATAAAGACAAATATTGAGTGATTGTATTTTAAATGAGCACAAGTAAAGTAGAACTGACGTAACAGCTGTTATATATGTTAACGTTTATTTTCAAGTTTTATTTTGAGGGTCTGCGCAGAACGGATTGTGCAGGTGGAACGGATCGGGTACTGACAACCCGATCCGTTCCACCTGCACAATCTGTTCTGCGCATGTGCAAGATGACACGTATGCCATGACGTAGGCGCAGATGATAATGCTGCGTTCATGCTACCTCGAAATAACAGGCACCGCCCCACTGGTTACGTTGTTTCTGCAGCTAGATTCAGTCTAAAGACATTACAGTAATAACAATAAAGACAAGTATTGAGTGATTGTATTTTAAATGAGCACAAGTAAAGTAGAACTATTTTTTTTTTTTGACGTAAACTTTTTTTTTTTTTTTTTTTTTTTTTTTTTGGGGTTTTTCTAAGCGGTTAGCCGAATTAGCTGTTAGCTAAACTAACGTTAGCTTAACTGTGGAGGCTAACGGCAGACCGCTGCAATCAGCTAGCTGTTAGCCAAATTAACCGTTAGCTAAACTAACGTTAGCTTCCCGGTGGAGGCTAACGGCAGACCGCTATAATCACCTAGCAGTCCGCCGAATTAACCGTTAGCTAAACTAACGTTAGCTTCCCGGGGGAGGGTAACGGCAGACCGCTATAATCACCTAGCGGTCCGCCGAATTAACCGTTAGCTACCGCTATAATCACCTAGCGGTCCGCCGAATTAGCTATTAGCTAACTAACGTTAGCTGGAGGCTAGCGTGTGAACATCTTGCGCATGCGCAGAACGGATCGTGCAGGTGGAAGCGGTGCCGTTATTCCAAGGTGGTGGTGGAATGAACGCAGCATTATCATCTGCGCCTACGTCATGGCATACGTATCATCTTGCACATGCGCAGAACGGATTGTGCAGGTGGAACGGATCGGGTACTGACAATGGAACAGATCGTGCAGTGTCGTCATTGACATATATATTAATGGACCAATAGACCCCGTTGCTCTGGACGGAGACCAGTGAAGGCTATTAGAAGCACTTTTCCGGTGATCTCTTCCTTTACTGCGCAGCCTCCAACTGACAGAGACAACGTAAATGTGACGTGAGCAACGTGTCTGAAAGTTGGAAGTCTTCTGGTAGCTGTGCCAAGAGGAATCTCAATCATTCCCAATCTTACAGAGACGGAGAGTGTAGGTATATGTAAGAAGATAACATAAGCACAGGCTAATTATTGCTAACTAACATGCTAGTTAACATTCGTAATTAAACCTAAACAGCTAATGTAAGTCGAAACTGCCTGCGAGCTTCTCCTGTACTATACGGTAATTCCTCTACTGTGCGACAGTAAGTCACTTAGTTATGACACAATCGTTAGCCTATTTTTACAAAAACGTCTGCTACGGAGCCATAATGTGAGGTACAAGGTAATGGAGCCTTTTATACATTGTCGTGTTTCTTTAGAACTAAACAATGGACAAATAGAGTCTTTAAACGCTTCAGATGTAAAGTTATTCGCAGTCAAGTGACGTAAAAAAAAAATGGCGGTCAGTGGAATGCTAACAAGAGGTGATACCTTTGTAGCAACAAAATGGCGCCATCGGCGGTTCGCGTTTAGAAGCGAAGCTTACCCCCTTGAGTGTCGTGAATCCTCGTACAACAGCGCATGCGCGAACATTTTGCGCATGTGCAGAACGGATCGTGCAGGCAGAACGGATCGTGTACCGACAAATACTTTGAACGTCAACAAGAAGTGACGTCACCAACATCGCTTAGAGCGCCTTTAACCGATTAGACGGACGTGCGTGTTTGTGCCCGTCCAGACTGCAAAGCAACCCCGGAGTTTTTTAAACCAAAACGGGGTCAGCAGTGGTCGGTAACGTTTATCAGTTCGATTTTCTAAGCACAAACGGACATTTTCAAAAATAACATTGTGCACAGCTGTCAGTTTTCAGAAGTGTTCGTTTACACGTATCCGTCAATGCCATCAAGGGCACGCCAAACCTGTAGGTGGCAGTATAACGAGAAGCTCAAGCCCACGTTAGCCAATCAGAATCCCGAAAATAGCAACAGCAGCAACGAATCACTTCTCTTCCTCACTTCCTCGGCTGTCTAAACCTCCGTTTGTCTCAGTTTACATGCAAATGAAGAGTTTTTTTTAGAAAGAATCGTTTTCAGAGGCGAATTCTCTGTTTGCGTGTAAACGAAGGGAAATGTCTCAGTTTTTCAAAATAACCAAGTACGTGTAAACAGGGTATGAGACATGCATCTGTATCCATCTATTATATTAATATCTCAAGCAGATCAATGTGTTTTTTCAAAAATGTCATGACACTTGAAAATAATATGGCAAAAAGCCACATGTACAATACACCTGGGTTGATATATCAGAAAAGCATACACCAAAAATGACCGTTCAATGAATGCGTATGTGTGAATATGGGTAATGAATGAATGCTGACATTTTGACTTATAAGAAAAACTCCTGTTGTCATGTTTCATGTCCACCTGTAGGAGGTACCAGAGTTCTTCATCAAACCTTCCCACAATGTTGTAGAATGTATCCATTAGTTACCATTTTAATCCTAATTTATCTAAGAATATTACAGTGATCTCAGGAAGATGGATGTTTTTGTTGCCGCTCGCAGAGGGTTTAAAAAAAAAAACACCACTCCCTTTGGAGAAAGGAATATAACTGGATGTCTCTACAGACAGCACAGAAATGTTGCAGCAGTGAAGCAATTTACTTTTATTCTGTTGCATGCACAACACTGACTCTAGTACTGTACCTTTAAATACCTGTACCTTTAAATAAACATCTCAGCGCTAGGCTATAGGTGCAGACTCCTCGTTTTTATATTTTGTAGCCTAGGACACCACACACACACACACACACACACACACACACAGGTTGGTAGTAAGAGGGCAACAACAACTTGAGATGGCCAAAAAGAGGGCTTAACAGCTTGCAAAGGACTGTGCCATATCTGCTATTATTGGCAGCTGCCACATATGGCGGAGACGTTGCTACTTATACCCTTAAGTACTGAGTATTGTGCTTATTAAGTGATACTGTGAAGACATGGTGCATGCCACTGGTCCATGAGTTTCCGTATGTATTGTACTGCATCTGTAATATTTGTGTCCCTGTACCATTTTTCTTCATGTGGACATAAATAAATGGTTAAAAAGTGTGTGTGTGCGTGTGTGTGTGTGTGTGTTTGTGTCTCTCTCTGTCTGTCAGTGTGCTTTTATTTGTATGTCTTATTTGTGTCTCTTTCAGGAGAAAGAAGCTCACTTCTTCTTTATTACACGTTAGGTGTTAGTACTGTTCATGCACCCTGTTTCCTGCCGTGTGTGTGTGTGTGTGTGTGTGTGTGACACCTTATGCAAGCAGACCTGCAGAGTGTGTGTGTGTGTGTGTGTGTGCTGCACTGACCTGAATGTCTTAACCAGGTTGTTCAGGTCAGTGGAGAAGTCACTGATGGTGAGACTCAAAGGACCGACAACGTTTCTGAGACTGCAACACAACAGAGACAAAACGATGAGGGGGCAAAGAGAGACAAACGTTGCAATTTTTATGGACGATAAATGTGTGCTATTAAAAGGGATCTAGAAGGGTTCCAACTGATACAATAAATAACGAGCGTGTAAACTTAAGTTTATCTGACTGGTGTTTATAAAAACCAAAACACAGTACGGTAACTGCATGATACTTCCAGAGTCCAGCAGCGTGATCATTTTGCCTACACATTAATAGGCACACTCAGTTATACATGGTAACCTATGTCGGACTGCAGGGGACCCAGGTTCCATTCAGCCCAAGAATATTTGTTCTGGGAGATGGGTCAGTCCTAAGCGGGATGGATAAGCACATAACAAACTGGGTCCAGACAGATTTTAAGAGGATGGAGGAATGAAGGGGTGCCATCACTCCAGGAGTGGGCTTGTGAAATGGCTAGGGTGGTGGCGTTTGAAAAAAATGTCATATAAACAGTTTGCTAGATTGAATTTCTACACAGGAAAATGGGGAAAGTACATGAGCTGTCTGGAGGGCTCCTAAGAAGCTTTGTGCTGTGGAAAGGCGTATACTATATGCTTGTTGTTTCATCACATATATTTATATATATTATTTGGATTACAGTTGTCTATTTAGTTATTATTTTATTGTATTATATTGAATATTATGGTTATTATTTCATATTGTCTACATTTTTTCTAAGTAAGTGTTGATGACAAGTGTGTGTGTGTGTGTGTGTGTGTGTGTGTGTGTGTGTGGGGGGGGTATTTATGTTGTGAGTTGTATGTTTTGTATTTTAACAAAATAGAGCTGCAATGATTAATTGTTTAATCGATTAGTTGTCAACTCTTAAATTAATCGCAAACTATTTTCATAATCGATTAGTCGGTTTGAGTAATTTTTAAGACAAAAGTCAAAATTCTCTGATTCCAGCTTCTTAAATGTGAATATGTTCTAGTTTCTTGGCTCCTCTGTGAGTTGTGGACAAAACAAGACATTTGAGGACGTCATCTTGGGCTTTTGGGAAACACTGATCCACATTTTTCACCATTTTCTGACATTTTATAGACCAAACAACTAATCGATTAATCGAGAAAAAAAAAAATCAACAGATTAATCGACTATGAAAATAATCGTTAGCTGCAGCTCTGAAACAAAATCAAAACTGTTAATCTTAAAAAAATAAAGTGGAGTAAGAGGAATATTCTACAACCAAACACACTTTGTTTAGTATTAGTGTGGTAAAATGGTGGATCAGCTAGACATTAGTATACAACTGTAGCATCCAGTGACAGGATGCCCTTTTCACACCTTCTCGCTTCTTCTTCAGCAGCCAGTGCTTTGGTGCGCTTCCCACCTGCTTGCGAGATGGCTAGGGTGGCGGCGTTTGAAAAAATGTCATATAAACGGTTTGCCAGATTGGAGGTCTATACTAGAAAATAGGGAAAGTACTTAAGCTTTCTGGAGGGCTCCTATGAAAATTTGTGCTTAGGTGAAGTGTATACTATGTCCTTATTGTTGTCACATATACACACTGTGACAACCTGGAACAACTGCTGCATGTGCGAAGTGTTTCTTTGAAAAATTGTATACCGTTAAAAAATGAAAAAAAATTGTCAATCATGGGACGGCCTCTAGCTCACCCAGTAAGATCGTTCGCCCCATGTTGGCTGAGTCCTGCAGCGGCGCGGGTTCGAATCCGACCTGCTGCATCCCCCATCTCTTTTCCCCCTTTCCTGTCTATTCACTGTTACTACTTAATAAAAAGGGAAATGCCCCAAAAAATAATCTTAAAAAAAGAAAAAAATTGTCAATCATAAAAAATAAGCACACTCAGTTGAAGCACACAGCCGAAAGAGACACATAAACATTCAGACACACGAATAAAAGTACACACACACACACACACACACACACACACACACACACACACACACACACACACACACACACACACACACACACACACACACACACACACACACACACACACACACACACACACACACACACACACACCAGCTGGTGAGCTTCTCCACTGTGATGCGTTTCTGGATGAGGTGCTGAGCATGAGAGTCAACGAGCGGCAGAGCTGGGTCCTTTGTGCTCTGGTCCTGGACTGTCCCCTGCTGGGGGGGACAAAGGAGATGTGTGAGTGTTGGGAGAGCAGACCTCAATACATACACACACACTCACTGTCCAAATCACATTTGTTTACACCTGCGACTCTGGACCAGGGGTACTTGCCAGGGGATACATGGAAAGATCATAGAGTAGCTCAACTAATTTGAAAAAAATAGAAATTGTGATTTAATAGGAAGAACATATGCCCATATTAACACAAAGTCAACTGTAACACCTGAACGCTACGTGTTGCCGTTCAAAGTGTGTGTGAAAACTGGTCAGCAAACGAGCACAGTAGTTTAGCTTGAAAGTAATAAATAAATGGTAGAAATAAATAGTTAAAAGGTAATGACTAAACTGTTCGAATGATTAGCTTAAGCAATGGAGAAATGGTTAAAATAGCTAAAAGTAGATATAGTTAGCCAACGGTTGAAATAGTTAGCTAAAAGTAATGACCTTAAAGTAATGCTAATGGATTGATGGTTGAAACATTCCGCTTCATTCTAAGTAGTAGTAGCCTAGTAGGGGGATTGCTGACCAAACCAACCTTAATATTGACAGTTCAATTGTATGAAACAATTAACAATATTCACTTTTAAATAATGAATAGTGTTATACATTTAGAACATAGATTGTGAATTGATGAAGGGGTAGGCAAGTTCATCTGACAGGGCTGTGGGGGAACCTCAGACCAAAAAGGTTGGGAACCATTTGTTTACACACTAGATTTCCTATGTAGTGCCTCCATGTGGCCATTGACTCTCACAACAAGGCCCTTCATTCTAGCTTTTTGGGGCTTTTCCGCCTTTAATGGACAGGACAGCTAGGTGAGAAAGGGGAGAGAGAGGGGGAAGACATGCAGGAAATTGTCACAGGTTGGACTCGAACCCTGGACCTCTGCGTCGAGGCAATTAATCTCTATGTATGTATGCCTGCTCTACCCACTGAGCCAACCCGGCCAAAGAATTCAATACTTTTTAGGCACCGACCGAATTGCCTCTAAAGTATCGAGGATCAAAAAATGCCTCGTCATTCAATACCCAATTTCAATACCTAAGGAGTAAATCTCATCAGTGTCAGGGAGCCAATAAGCATGCAGCATGCTTCTACCAAGATCTAATAAGGCTTATGAGCTAAGATCTAAATACACGTTATGCCAGAGATGGGGCTCATGTAGTAGGAGCTGAAAAATAAATTAAAAGATTTGTGCCGTAATGTGTAATGTTGTAATTTATTTTGGTTTTATAAAAATTGATTCCGGAACCGTTATCGAAGTCACGATGTTGGTATCAAAAAATGTTGAACGATACCCAGCCCTACTTTATTCACAACCATCCTCTCTTTTCTCTTTCCCCCCTCCCTCACCTGGTTTCCATGCAGCTCCTCTGCCCCCTCCGGTAGAATCCAGGTCCCTTTATAAAACTCCCTGACTCTCAGCTCCAGCTGCTGGGTCTCCTGCCGCAGCGCCTGGTAGTCAGGAACGGCGGCAGACGCTCTCTCCTGCGCCCCGGCGCCAGCCCGTTCTGCGTCCCCGTTGGCCACGTCGTCCTCGAAGTCGTCCTCATCCAGCTCCTCGTCTTCCTCCCCCGCCGCCTTTTCTTCTTTGACGTCGGCAACAGCGGAGCCGGGGGAATAGTGGCCGCCGTACAGGAACTCCAGGGTCTTGTCAGTGCTCCAGTCCTTTAACGTCCTTCTCAGGCACTCGAGGAGATTGAGCCGGACGTGTGAGTGGGGTTTGGCTCCGGCAGCGTGGCTCTTGAGTAGCTCTTGTAGCCCTGCTGCCCCTCTCTTGCTCACACTCACCTGGGTGATGTTGAGGCCTGGCAGGCTGCTCGATACCGTGTCGTGGCCGTCCTGATTTGTCTTGTTTAGGGTTGAAGAAGGGAGAGGTTTTCTTTCTGTTGAGCTGTTTGAGTCTTCACACAGAGGAAAAGTGATTAGATGTGTGGGTTCTGCTTGTGTGGCTGTTGAGTCGACAGGTGGGGGAGCAGTTTGATTGACTGAGTCGGATAAACTGCACACATTCAGTTTAGCTGTAGTCTCCTCCACACTGGGCTGGTCTGGCACCGGCTCTCCACGAGGTCTGTCTGCGTTTGATGAAGTCGACCGTTTTTCAGCGTCAGTTTTACAAGAAAGTGACTCCCGTCCATTCTCACCCTCTCTCTTTTCCCCCTCCCTCTCTGCGGCCTGACCCTCAATCTCCTCCTCACCTCCCTCCCTCCGCTGTTTCTTCCGCCTCTCCATCATCCCTCGATCCCCTTTCTTGTCTCCGTCTGTACGTTTAGGCAGGTCGCCCCAGTGCACCCTGGGTCCCTGCCGCTGGGAAACCACGCTGGAGACAAAGTCCTGCTCCTGCTCAGCGTCGCTGCTTTCACTGGGGCTGAGGCCGTCTGCGGCAGGACCCCGCCGAGAGCTGGGAGGGTCCTCGGGTGGAGCGGCGAGGGGGTCCTCAATGTCGTCCACTTGTAGACGCCTCTCCAACAGCTTAAGCTCCTCCCCAGAACTCCCGCTGGACACACATTGGTTACACTGAGCTGAGTCCTATTCACACAGGACTAGTATTACCAGGGGACCGCCTGGGATTTAGAAATTACCCGCCACGTCTGTGTTCTCGTCGGCGCATTCACACGGGATAAGCGAAGTCTGCATTTTACATGAATTTACTGACATTATCGCTGACATTATATGATGTCAGTGCTCTCTCAGAACTTTCATTTATAATTGCCAACGCAGCCAATACAACCCCGAGCACAGAGGTGTTGATACGCACGGGACTAATGTTGTCACACAACCTGGTTTTGGCCAAATAGGTAGGTAATTTGTAGAGCCTGACCGATATATCGGTGGGCTGATATTAGGCATTTTCCAAACTATCGGTATCGGCAGTTATAATGGCCGATAAATGAATATTTAGAAATTTAAATAAAAACAAGACGAAAGACCTTCCAACCATGTTATGAGTGTTGGCGTTGCATCGTTTGTCCACCAGAGGACACTCTACACCCTTTAAGTTTCATATCTTAAAAGGAACACGCCGACTTATTGGGAATTTAGCTTATTCACCGTAACCCCCAGAGTAAGACGATACATACCCTTCTCATCTCAGTGCGCGCTGTAAAGCTGTCTGACGGCTGCAGCCCATCACAGAACATGCAGGTGAATGGTTCCAGTAATCCTACTGCTCTGAATAAGTGACAAAATAACGCCAACATGTTCCTATTTACATGTTGTGATTTGTACAGTCACAGCTTGTACAAAAAACAACGTAACATGACGGCTATCTCTAACCGTAACAAACCGGGAACTATATTCTCAGGCGGAAGAATATAGTACTTGGGCGGAGTGATATGCTCGCAGCAAGCCTGTCTGAGAATATAGTTCCCGGTTTGTTTACGGTTAGAAGATGGCTGTGTCTCATGTTACGTTGTTTTTTTTTGTACACGCTGTGACTCTACAAATCACAACATGTAAATAGGAACATGTTGGTGTTATTTTGTCACAATTCGGAGCAGTAGGCTAGTTGGAACCAGTTACCTGCAGGATCTGTGCTGGGCTAAGCTAATGCTGGAGCCGTCAGACAGCGTTACAGCACGCACAGAGATGAGACGGGTATGTATCGACTTGTCTTACTCTGGGGGTTACAGTGAATAAGCTAAATTCCCAATAAGTCGGCGTGTTCCTTTAAGTTTGTATTTTTATACATTTATTTATCAGAACTTTAATATATTTGGATGTTCCTCTGTTCTGTTGTGACAATAAAACAAACAAGTTCATTTTTAAACTGCATTATCATATTCTTTTAGTGAGGACTCATAAATAACTACAAATAACTAATGTTAGGGAAATCTGTTTGTTTTGTTACGCGTTTCTGGATTTTTTTATTATTTTTTTTTAATACATATATCGGCCGATATATCGGAATATCGGATTTTTAAATCACCTAATATTTGTATCGATATCGGCCTTAAAAATCCTTTATCGGTCGGGCTCTAGTAATTTGCGGTGGAATTTTTACTTTACAAATTTCAGACATGGCAGATTGGCACGGGTTAAGATCACAGACGCTCTCCGAAATCATTACAAATTACTGGAGGTCCCCAGGTTATAAAAATCCTGTATGAATAGGGCTATCTAATATAAAACCTATCTTACAGTTAGAAAATTATACCGTATACCGTTAGTTGTATCAGAACAAAAACAAAAAAAACATTGTCTGATATGTTAGTATTTAAAATATTCACATACAAACACTTAGGCAAATACATACCAGTCTCTTTTCTTCATCAGTTTAATTTCTGGAGGGCTGTCAGTGAGAAAAAAAAAAAAAAAGTTAAACAGTCTTAAAAAATTTAAATATGCAATGATCAGTTGATAGTTGGGATTTAGAACCGAGAATGGAACGGCACACATACCTCTCATGCTGCCTGAGCCAAAGAGGTGTATTTGGGATTTGTAGCTCAAACTCTTTGGAGGCTTTGTAGCAGAAGTTACTACAAAAACACTAATCACAAAAGAGAGATGCAAAGACCATCTTTATTTTGACTGTTTGTTCCAAAATACAGTACAGGCCAAAAGTTTGGACACACCTTCTCATTCAATGGGTTTCTTTATTTTCATGCCTCACTGAAGGCATCACAACTATGAATGAACACATATGGAATTATGTACTTAACAAAAAAGTGTGAAATAACTGAAAACATGTCTTATATTTTAGATTCTTCAAAGTAGCCACCCTTTGCTTTTTTTTGATAACTCTGCAAACCCTTGGTGTTCTCTCAATGAGCTTCATGAGGTAGTCACCTGAAATGGTTTTCACTTCACAGGTGTGCTTTGTCAGGGTTAATTAGTGGAATGTTTTCCCTTATTAATAAAAAAAGCAAAGGGTGGCTGCTTTGAAGAATCTAAAATATAAGACATGTTTTCAGTTATTTCACACTTTTTTGTTAAGTACATAATTCCATATGTGTTCATTCATAGTTTTGATGCCTTCAGTGAGAATCTACAATGTAAATAGTCAAGAAAATAAAAAGGAAACACATTGAATGAGAAGGTGTGTCCAAACTTATTTAATATTTATATATAATATTTTCTCTAGCAGCACTTACCTTGCGCTCTGTGATGTCGTACACCTTATTGGTCTTAGTAGAAATTCTATACTTTTGAGTTGGAATCTATAAAGTGAACAGTAGCACGGAGTCAGATCAGAAGCATGAAACACATTGACATTTATTACTTGCATAGATAAAGACTGATATAAAAGGCTCTTACCTTGCCCAGTTTATTTGAACATATAGGATAACTACACATTTTGGCAATGGATCTCTCCTCTAAAGCATCTTTGTAATAAGCAGGAGTGATGAACCTTGCCTGTGAAGAAGGGAGACAATAACAGGAGAAAATAAGCTTGTTTCCATTGTATTCTAAAGCTCAGTGAATTAAACTTAAAAGCAAATGTGATAATTCACTGCTTCCTACACAACAGAACAAATATTTGATATAAAACTACCTACTTCACTCTAGGGCTGGGCAATATATCAATATCGTGATATGAGACTAGATATCGTCTTAGATTTTGGATATCGGAATATTATATACTGTACAGTATATATAATATGGCAAAAGTATAGTCTTTTCCTGGTTTTAACACTCCTGTTGTCCTCGGGTCAAATTTGGCCTGTTTTTAAAGTTTTCTATATCCGAAATATAGGTTTCTTTCAACCAAATTGCCCAAAAATAACATGGTTGGTTCCATACAACATTCTTCACAAATAAAATCAAAGATCAGTTAAAAGTTTCTTTCATTACATTTTGAGAGTTTTATTCAATATTATAGCACATTTCTGCTTTTAAACTCAAAAATGAAGTATGATTTCATAAAAATTTGGTTTATTGACAATGAATTCCAAGAATAATAGTGTGAAACTAGTGTTTATAATTTGGTGTTAGTGGTGTATATACTGGTGGGAAAAAAGCGTCGAAAACTTCAGAAAAAGCGTCAAAAACGGCAAAGTGACAAAAAGTGACAATCAGACAACAAAGCGACAAATAAGGAACAGAAATATCAAAAAAGCGACAAAAACATTGGAAAAACAACAAATGAAACTAAACCAAAAGCAACAAAAACTTCTAAAAAGTGCTGGAAGCCTAGAAAAAAAATGCAAAAAAAAAATACACCCATGCTAAAGTTGACTAAAAAGAGGAATAAAAAAAATCATCTTTTGGAAATTGATCTTAATGTCTTAATTAAAAAAATGAGGAAAAAACTTCCCTTTAAGGACCCCAATTTTCTTTGTGAATGAATAATGTATCCTAACTAAATAAATGTTCTTCCTTAAAATACAGGGGGCATAAGTAAGTACACCCCTATGTTAAATTCCCATGGAGGCAGGCCGATGTTTATTTTTAAAGGCCAGTTATTTCAAGAATCCAGGTTACTAAGCATCCTGATAAAGTTCCCTTGGCCTTTGGAATTAAAATAGCCCCCCCACATCATCACATACCCTTCACCATACCTAGAGATTGGCAAGGGGTACTTTCCATAAGATCATCTCTCAGTGCAAATCAAACCAGCTATTAGGCTAACTGAAATAAAACCATGTCAATCTCTAAGTAAGGTGAAGGGTATGTGATGATTTAAATTCCAAAGGCCAAGAGAACTTTATCAGGATGCATAGTATCCTGGATCCATGAAATAACTGGCCTTTAAAAATAAAAATCTGCCTGCCTCTATGGGAATTTAACATAGGGGTGTATGTGCAACCTGTATTTTAAGGAAGAACATTTATTTATTTATTTACGATGCATTATTCATTCACAAAGAAAATTGGTGTCCTTAAAGGTTGGATTTTCCCCCATTTTTTTAATTAAAGGCATTAACATCAATTTTTTTATTCAACTTTAGCATGGGTGTATTCACTTATGCTTAGCACTGTATGTTAGACAGTTTAGGGGTGAACTGTGAACTGATGCTTCTGTCGGCTGCTAAATTTAACTCAGATGATACATACGCAGTCAACCAGGAAGTCTTCAGCCACGCTGTCCTCCAGGAGACGCTCCACTATTTTCAGGGCTCTTTTCTCCAGCTCCAATTTATCCCTTAGCATCTCCGTCACTACCTCTCTCCTGACACGAGATAGATATAGTACACACATTAGAACAAGTGTTGGTGTGGTTACTTGTTGACATTTATTATTATTAGTAGTAGTATTATTAATAAAGTAGAGTAAGACAATGTGAGGGTGCGCCTCATCCCGGTCAACATTACACATCGCTTCTATTGGACTCACTCCAGATTGTTTAGAATTGGTCTGAAATACATGCCAAATTGTTGGAAATGTAAGACAGAGGACGGCCAATTACTTCATATCCTATGGTCCTGTGATAAGGTCCTGAAATTTTGGACGAGGATACATAATAACCTATGTCGGATTTCAGGGACCCAGGTTCTAATCATGCCCAAGACAGATTATTTTAAGAGGATGGAGGAATGAAGGGGTGCCATCAATCCAGGAGTGGGCTTGTGAGATGGCTAGGGTGGCGGCGTTTGAAATAAAAGTCATATAAACAGTTTGCTAGATTGAATATCTACACAGGAAAATGGGGAAAGTACATGAGCTATCTGGAGGGCTCCTAAGAAGCTTTGTGCTGTGGAGAGGCATATACTATATGCTTGTTGGTTCATCACATATATTTATATATATTTTTTGGATTACAGTTGTCTATTTAGTTATTATTTTATTGTATTATATTGAATATTATGGTTATTATTTCACATTGTCTTCATTTTTTCTAAGTAAGTGTTGATGACGAGTGTGTGTGTGTGGGGGGGGGGTTATTTATGTTGTGAGTTGTATGTTCTGTATTTAAAAAAAATAGAGCTGCAATGACTAATCGTTTAATCGATTAGCCAACTCTTAAATAATCGATTAGTCGGTTTGAGTAATTTTTAAGATAAAAGTCAAAATTCTCTGATTCCAGCTTCTTAAATGTGAATATGTTCTAGTTTCTTGGCTCCTCTGTGAGTTGTGGACAAAACAAGACATTTGAGGACGTCATCTTGGGCTTTTGGGAAACACTGATCCACATTTTTCACCATTTTCTGACATTTTATAGACCAAACAGCTAATCGATTAATCGAGAAAAAAATCAACAGATTAATCGACTATGAAAATAATAGTTAGTTGCAGCTCTGAAACAAAATCAAAACTGTTTATCTTAAAAAAATAAAGTGGAGTAAGAGGAATATTTTACAACCAGACACACTTTGTTTAGTATTAGTGTGTGAAAATTATAATAGTCCATGAGCCAGTGCCCCAAATTTGGGCCATCGGTATCATCTGGGGAGACAAAGGCTCATAGTGATTTTTGGCAAGGTATACACCCCTAGTACTAGAAAAATCATGATAGCAGTGCAAGGGTGGTAGCGAATCCCTATTTTTTGGGCTCATGAAGTTACTAACCCCCTAAGGTAAATACCGTTTTTGAAATCTGGTGTATATCTGGTTTAGGCTCATGGTAGGGATATTGTCAATATTCTATAAATATGGTGCTTGGTATCGTTGGAAAGGGGAGCTCATGGACTATAAATAGACATTAGTCTGTAGCATCCAGTGACAGGATGCCCTTTTCACACCTTCTTGCTTCTTCTTCAGCAGCCAGTGCTTTGGTGCGCTTCCCACCTGCCACACAAATAAAAAACACGATTACAAGGCTAATATGAGTCCTAACTGTTCCCCACTGAAGATATAGCACTATGCTGTTGAACCCAGTAAACCAGTCAATGAGCTGCTACACAATGTAGGCCCTTGTATGACACAGAAGCATGTTTAAACTTAACCCTCACGGCTGTTATTAGGCTGTAAACATATTCATAATATAAAATAAACCTCCTTTTATTGCATTTTAAAAATAGAATATAGCTTTCACAATTTTAAAAAGGGCTTTCGTGCATTTTAGTGTCCCAAATTATTTTCCAAAAACTGAGTGTCCCAAATGATGAAAGAATCTTTAGACTCTCTGGGATAATGTAGTCCTGATTTGACAAATTCAATCTGGACCTGGTCCAGTGTGGTCTACATGACATGTGAGAAAGAAATAAACAGTCAAATCTCCTTTAATGCATTTTCACAAATACAATAAAGCTTTCACAAATCTGAAAGTGGGACTGAGACAGCTTTAATGCTTTCACAACAGTAAGAGGTGGCAAAACAACAGAGGAGCAGTCGATCAAAAATGGAAGTTATAAGTTCCCTTTAACGTTCAAATTAATTGCCGAATCGGAAGCTGTCTCCCGCGTCTTTTCGAAAAGCCTAATATCGATATGAGAGAACAATTTCTTAATTGAAACTAACCTTTTTTAGAGGGTTTATCGGAGCCTTGGCTCCTTCTTCTCTCCTCGGTCTCCATTATGTTTCCGTTTTCTACGTTTTCAACTTTGACCTATGACGTATTTAATTCTACGGCAAGCCTAAATGGACAATCGAGCCGTCTCATAATTTCGCGTTAGCGTGGCTAAGGTGGGTATCTTCCTTATTATTGTCCTTTTATATCACTTTTATTTCGGTTACAGCGCGTGCTGTTTGTTCTGTGTTTGTATAGCTGGGACAGCACATGGAAAGGTTTGTTTTCAGTCAAACGGCTAAGCTAATTCACAATTATATACCAGCATTCATTGTAACGTTGCTACTTTACTACAGTTTTATTTCACACACAGGCGACGGCTTATTATTGGACCTTAACCTACATATAAATGATGAATTAACTCACTAACAGCTATGGGAGTTTAGCTGGACACAATTATAAGCCACTTAATTATCAAGTAATGTGGTGTGCGTGTGCATTATTTTTGACATGAAGTGTCCTGTCTGCCTCCTGCGTGAAGATAAAGCCCGCCTGAAGACAGCAGGGATGGCTCTGGAGCAGCTCAGTGATGTGGTCCAGAGATGTGTGAGTGCTTCGGGGACTGGACTAGAGGGGGTCCAATACACACCGCACCCACCTTTTAACATGCATCCACACCTTCCACATTTTACTACATGTCTGTGTTCTTCACTTACATCTTATTCAGTGCAATTACTCACTTGGTACCAGTGGTGTAGTCTACGTGATACGCAGATATCCCACTAAGAAAGCTCCAGGATTTCCATATACCCACCTAAAAATGTGCAATGGCACATAACAACATACTTTCCATTATATTTTTGATATATTTTTGAATTGTCATAGATCTGTGTTTTCCTTCGCATAGGCTGAATACAGGTATTTCCACTGTAAATTGGTGCATTAAAGTGTGTCAAAATGCAGAAAATTAAGTCTTTGGCACTCAAAATTTCCTTGGACTAGTAGACCCAGACGCCCCACTTTGATATGTCCATTCTGGTCCATATATTTATGTAGAACAGTATACCCGCTAAAATACATTAGACTACACCACTGCTTGGTGTAATCTGAATGTGTATAGCAATAGTGGTCTTTACTAGATCTTTGCAACTCCGTTTGAGCTGCACTTTTACGGTCTGCTCCATTAGTTTAAAAATAGTGAAGGTGAAAGAGACATTTTTACAGGCCACTGTGTTGCTACTGTCTATGCTACACTAAATTAGGAAAGCCTTGGATATCTTAAAGGATATTTCAATAATGGTTAAAAGATGGTAGGACTGCAACTAACAATTATATACATTAACAATTGACTTGTCAATTATTTCAGGATTAACTGTAAATCTATAAAAGGTCAGAAATTGTGATGTGTGTTGCTCATAATTTGCCAGATCCTAAAGTGACATGTACAGTTTGCTAATGTGTCCAACCAACAGTACCAAAACCCCAAATGTATTTACTTTACAATGACATAAAAGCAGCACATTCTCCCATTGAGAAGCCGGAGACTGGCATTTTTACCTTTTTTTTAAGAATGACTTCATCATCAATTTGCTGCAATAAAATGCCTATATTTTCTCTTTTAATCCCTCCATTTGTCTCTCTTTCACACAGCAAGCCCTGCCTGAAGACCGCTACACCACAGAGGACCATGACGTGTTCACGATTTCTGGGCGGACCTGCATCGAGGAGGGAAACAGCGCCCAGGTCCTCAGTATTGTCCTGGATGAAAAGAATCAGGTACTCAGAGCTCACAATTATTGTTTTTTTCAGTGTGTAGACTCATGTTTGCTGCACGTCGTGCTGCATAAACACCCCTCTGTCCCTCTTTCTGTAGGACATAGTGAGATGTATGGGTTGGAATCTGCTGCCTCCCCTGATCCAGGTTCTGGTGAAGAAAGAAGACAAGAAGCTTTCTCAATGCCTAGCCATTTTCAACCACCTGCTGCAGGTCTGTTCATCTGCTCAACAGTTAACCAAAATCACAAGATTATATTATATTTAAGCTAAAACGATATTTAGAATTCGATATGATTCACTGACAAATCTAGCAGTGTGTCGATGCTTAGTGTCTCGAGTGTTGGGATTTTCTTCCCAGACCTGCAGACCCAAAGAGCTGCTGATTGGCTTGTTGGAGCAGCTGGAGCAGGATGACCCTGACACCATAGCAACGAGCCTCCATCTGCTGCTGAACCCTCTACAGAAAGGTGGAGCACATTTCTTTGAATATGTTCTCCAATATACTTACTAAGGGGTGGGGGGGAAGAATTGAAAATCGTATGTATCGTGATTTTGTACCGACTGTCTGACATGTGATGTGCATTCTTTTTAGAAAACAATTACTTTTTAGAAATGTCTCATGATATATCGTCTCTAGAAGTGTATTATTCAACTTTTGCTTTTGTTAAAGAAGGAAAAGAAAATTCCAAAACTCAATGAATACTATCAAATCGCAATACTTCTAGAATTGGCACCCATGTATCGTGATAGTCGAAACGGGACAAAAGCATATGGTCCCACCCCTAATACTTACTGTAATCACAATTTAAAAATAGAGCCATTTCTATTTCCTGTGTGCGTTCCTCTCAGTGCTGCTGTGTCTGGGCAGCCGGAAGGCGTCGTCCCTGGGCATGACTCTGTCCTCTGTGCTGGACCAGGTGGCCAAACTGCCTCTACCTCACACCAAGGAGCAGGAGGAGGACGACGTCTTCTCGCTGTGTCGCTGCTGCACCGATCTGATAGACTTTGTCAAGCCTTTTGTCCACGAGGCCAGGCAAAATCTCCTGAACACCGAGGCCCGACATGAGAGGGAGCAGGGAAGGGATAACGAGGACGAGCTGCAGACAGAGCTGCTGAAGTTGTGAGCGAGAACATTTAAATTCACATCTCGGACTTACATATCGTCGCTGTCAGGCAGAAACCTTGTGTCTCCATATTTCGTCCTTTTTAATTTGGTTTTCATAAATCAATGCCATTGGTCCCCCTGTACGTCTGCCTGTGTGTTTTACAAATATTGAAACATTTAAACACTGACTTTGTCTGAGGTAAGTAGCTCCATAAAATAGTTTCAAATTAGCCTTTTCTCATTTCCTGAAAAACAACGGTTTTAGACATACAAGGTTTTCACCTGACAGCGACAGTATCAAATACCTGCATGAAGACGCTAAGGTCGACTCCTTGTGGTTTTCTGTCTTAGCTGTATGAAGACTCTGAGTCACCCTCTGCTGGAGGTACAACTCAAGGATCCGGACACTCTGGCTGTGTCTCCCCTCAGGAATTTTGCCACAGAGATTTTGGTACGGCTAATCCATTCACCATAATATTCTGGAAGGAGCTGACGCTGCCCTGTAACTTTGGTGTAAATGTTGTGATGGGGCCTGGCAAATTGGACTCATTTAATATGTCAGTAACTGACTCTCACAATTTTCATAGACTGATACAAATTCAGTAGATGCTGCCTGGACCCGTGGTGTAGTCTAATGTATTGTAGTGGGTATATGGTTTTATTTCAGTTAGCCTAATAGCTGGTTTGATTTGCATTGAGAGATGATCTTATGGAAAGTACCCCATGCCAATCTCTAGGTATGGTGAAGGAGTATGTGATGATGTGGGGCTATTTTAATTCCAAAGGCCAAGGGAACTTTATCAGGATGCATAGTATCCTGGATCCATGAAATAACTGGCCTTTAAAAATAAACATCTGCCTGCCTCTATGGGAATTTAACATAGCGGTGTACTTACTTTTGTTGCCAGCGGTTTAGACATTAATGGCTGTGTGTAGTTATTTTGAGGGGACAGCACATTTACACTGTTATACAAGCTGTACAATTAATACTTTACATTGTAGCAAAGTTTCATTTCTTCAGTGTTGTCCCATTAAAAGATCTAATGAAATATTTACTAAACTGTAAGGAGTGTACTCACTTTTGTGAGATACTGTGTGTGCATATATATATATATATATATATATATATATATATATATATATATATATATTTATTATTATTATTATTATTATTATTATGTGAACTATATATTATTATGTGAACTATATATTATTATAATATATGTATATATATTTGGCCAGAATCTGCCTTTGGGGGAGGGGGGGGGCCATATCATAGTGGGGGATCAACAACGTAATTTCCTGTATTCTGATACACTTTTACGCACCAATTTATGTTGGAAATCCCTTTATTTAGCCTATATGAGGAAGAAAAACACAGATGACAATTCAAAATATATCAAAAATATAATGGAAAGTATGTTGTTGCGTGTCATTGGGCATTTTTAAGTGGGTAGATGGAAATCCTGGAGCTTTCTTAGTGGGTATACTGCATATACCTGCGTATCACATAGACTACCCCACTAGCCTGGACTCACTTTTGGTCAGATTACCACGTCAGATATTGTGTTAATGGCAAGTGTGTTTCTGTGTGTATTTGGTACAGAACACCCTCAGTGCTATCGGAGAGTCTGTCCCCAGTCTTGTGTACCAGCCTCTGTTGAAAAGAAAACAGGTTCCGGGCTTTCTGGAGGAGGAGGTGCGTTATCCTAAAGAGTCTTTGGCCAGCCTGGCTCACCTGGTGTTTGTCCATCACCTGGCCGCAGATACATTCCCCAGTGTTTTCAGGTAAGATAGAAGAGAAGAAAAAAAAAAAAAAAAAGTATTATCATAAAGTACTAAGACAGTGATGAGTCTCTTCAAACGTGGCTAGAAATTAGCACTGGACAATGCTGATGATGATTTATACAGTTTGAACACAAATAATACTGAGAATTGAAATGCATTGTTAATCCTCCAGACTCTCTGTGTTTACAGTCCCGTGTTCTGTCTCCGGAGTAACATGGAGCACATTTGCCTCCTCTTGTCCAGGTGAATACAAGACACAATATTATTGGTATCCGTTCTGTGCTGTTGCACCGTTGGCAGTGTAGATGTCAGTTGGCTTTCATAAAACAACACGTATAATGGCAGAGTTTGGCACACACGGCATTTGTTTGGTACATCATCACTCAAATTGATTGCTCCTGATATAAAAAAATAAATTTGTATAGTATAGTATATGTCATTGATGTTGGATGAAAATGATAAAAACTCAAACTATGAAATGGAAAAAGGTTGTTAACCCTCCTGTTGTCCTCGGGTCAAATTTGACCCATTTTCAAAGTTTCTATTTCAGCAATTTTGGTTTCTTTTTAACCAAATTGTCCAAAAACTAATGTGGATGTTTCCATAAAACGCTCTTCACAAGTCAAATAAACGAACAGTTCACTACTTTCATTGAATTTGGGTGTTTTATTCAATTTTATAGCATTTGAAAAAAAGAAAAAGTGAAATAATTTTGAAAGAATTGACAAAAATGTCTAAAAAAGTGACAAAAATGTTGGGAGAAAAACAACAAAAACCTTAAAAAAAAAAGAAAAAAAAAGTAGAAATGCGGGACAAAAATGTCAAAATGTTGACGGGAAGACAAGACCAGGGTTAAGAACATTTTCCTTACTTAAAGTTAAAGTTGACATGGCACATTGGCCATTCAAACTGCATTCTTGATATTGATAAAAACACATTGACATCATGAAAAATGTAATCCCATTTATTTCGCATATAACTGCCCCACTGAATAAATGCAGACTTGGATCTTCCGGTTCATGTTTGGTGTGTGTTGTGTATTTGAGCTGAACTGCTCATGACTTCTTTTTAAAATTCTGTTTGACAGAACTGAGGAGTTCAGGATTCAGAAAGGACTGGTGAGTCAAACAAACTAAAGAACTAAAGAAAAAAAAGCAGAAACAAACATCTTGTTTCAGCTGTCATGAAGAATAGTCTCATAAGATCTTATTTTTTTTTTTAGAGCTTTGGTGTGTGTGTGTTGTGTGTGTGTGTGTGTGTGTGTGTGTGTGTGTGTGTGTGTGTGTGTGTGTGTGTGTGTGTGTGTGTGTGTGTGTGTGTGTGTGTGTGTGTGTGTGTGTGTGTGTGTGTGTGTGTGTGTGTGTGTGTGTGTGTGTGTGTGTTCCATCACACAGGAGCTGTATGAGAAGAGTCTGGTGCGCGTGGAGGATTGCAGTCTGCATGCAGATCTGCTGGAGATCAAAACCTTCCTCACGGTCCCTCAGGTGAACCCTCTTCTTCATACAGAGCTCAGCTTAGACTCTGCTGTGTGATGCCTTCATGGTGCTTAGTTGTTGATTTCACCGTTTGTTTTTCAGCACATGGTGAAGGTGATGACGATATGTCCGAGGCATGATTTGGTAAGTCTTCACATAAGTAGATAGTTTAGCAACGTTGGGCAAAAAGTAACATTAGCTGGGTCTAAAGTGTGTATTCATGTCATTTTAATGCCATAGATACTGGACCTATAAATGACATGTTTTTCTATTTTTGCATGTATTGTAATTCGCATCTATTTTCTACAGACAATTAACGATCTAAGCGCATGGCGTGACGCGCCTGGCGCAGGTGCGTTTATGGCGTGTCCAAATCCACTTTTGCTAGTTTAACGGTGGAAAAAAGGGTCCGTGCGCCGGGCGCGTGATTCAAAAGGGTTGTACTTAGTGTCTTCATTAATTCGTAGGTGTGTTTTGGGCGTAACGTGCAATAAACCAATCACAATCTCATATCCCATTACCTTTTAAAAGCCAGGCGCGTTTGGACCTTGGCGCATTGCTATTATGATGGTGGATTTGCACTGTAATATTTTTATTTGTAATCTTTTGCATGTTTGTGTGCTGCTGCGCGTCCTGTGTGTGTGTGTGTGTGTGTGTGTGTGTGTGTGTGTGTGTAACAAGCATAGTGTGCGCGCGCTGTGCATAAGCCTAGGTGCATTTTACTAATTTGCTGTTAAAATAACAATGAAATGCTGCGCTGTTGACTTTAGACCAGGTTTTTGTTGGTCAATGGCGCGATTGCTTCCCGCTGCCTCAAGATAGCAATACGCCCAGAATGCACCTGAACACACCTCCCTGTAAGACCAGCACGCCCATGGGCGCACAGATGGGCGCAGGTGCATTTGCTATTTAAACGACGCGGTCGCTGGACGGGAAACTGACAGATGCGTCGGTTTAAACTAGCAAAGACACTTGCGCCGGGCTTTGCGCTGCGCCGGGTGCGAGATAGGGCCCCTAAAGCTGTTTGAAAATCAACATATTTACTTCTTTGTCAACAGAGAACCAGAGGTCTGAAGGTGTTGCAGCTGAGCATTGATAAGTTTGACACCGAAGCCAAGTACAATCTTTTCCAGTAAGCTCCCCCCCCCTACAGAAATGCCTCTCTCTGTTCCACCCTCCAGCCTACTGACTGCTACTGGTCGTCTTGTTTTCAGGTACATGCTGAAAACCAGCAATCACTCAGGAGTGGAAGGCTACGTCATCAAAAACATCAAGAATCAGATAGATGTTGCCCTGCAGGTGAGATGGCGTTTGAAATCCCTCGCTGGCTGTTTGCTCGGTTGTCATTTATCACAAGTTCTGATGCAGCATCTCAAAGCTACACGAGTGCCTGTGCAGAGCGTTGGGTTGTAATTTAAAAATGTCTTGTACGGGCGCCTGGGTAGCTCCCCTGGTAGAGCAGGCGCCCACATGTAGGGGTTAACTCCTTGACGCAGTGGCCGTAGGTTCGACTGCGGCCCTTTGCTGCATGTCATTCCCTTTCATGTCTTCAGCCGTAATAAAGGCCTAAAATGCCCCAAAAAAAATCTTAAATAAAATGCAGTGAAAGTCTGTCTGTCCTCAGCCTGGTAACAGTAACACCTGGTTCGTGGGAGCTCACCTGCTGCCTTTGCTGCGTAAAGTTCTCAGTCTGCCAGACGGCCCAGAGACCGACCTCCTGCATTACCTGGACAGGTCAGAGACACACACACACACACACACACACACACACACACACACACACACACACACACACACACACACACACACACACACACACACACACACACACACACACACACACTCTCTCTCACCACACACTCTCTCACACACATGGCGGGAAACAGGGTGCACATACAAGTTACCAATCTATCAAGAGTACTAGCACCTAACGTGTAATAAAGAAGATACCACTGCCAAAGTGAGCTTCTTTCTCCTGACAGCATCATTTGAAGTTGATGTGCTTAATGAATTACTTAAGTGTGAACTAAATTAGGTTTAATTATACATAAAGCTAAAATGGTATGAAGCATTGCTATGCTTCATAACAAAATAGCATGAAAAGCCAGACTAGGATTTAAAAGAAATATGTTGGAGTTTGGATTGATTTAAAGCTACAGTGCACGATTATTTTATATTAATGAACATCCGTTCCATTCAAGCCAATGCCAAATGACTTTATACAAAGCTAATTAAGCTCCTTCGGCTTCACAAAACTGTGTTTCTCAGTATGGCTAGGTTTACTAAATGGTGTAGTCGGGTGACTTTCGCACGCAGATGCTCGAGTGGTGCGATTTATGTCACCGCTGAGAATGGACAACCGCTCAGCTTCGGAGACGAAGAGGACATAAAAATGACGTCTTCTGAAGAGTCCATCGTGGTTTTAATCCTCCGTGTCCTCCTTGATTTGACGGGTTAAACGCTACTAGCACCTGTGTGGAGGAGGGGCGGGGGTGGGGGTGGTGCGAGACCGCCGAAGGCTCGCTACATCTGGTTGCTCAGACAGTGTTGTCATTATTTACTGTAGATTCCTCATGGTGGGGGGACAGAAACTACTCTCTATAGCTTAAAGGTCCCATGTCATGAAAATTTCACTTTGAGTTCCCCCAGCCTGCCTATGGTCCCCCAGTAGCTAGAAATGGTGATAGGTGTAAACCGAGCCCTGGGTATCCTGCTCTGCCTTTGAGAAAATGAAAGCTCAGATGGGCAGATCAGGAATCTTCTCCTTATGAGGTCATAAGGAGAAAGGTTACCTCCCCTTTCTCTGCTTTGCCCGCCCAGAGAATTTGGCCTGCCCACGAGAAAGAGAGAGAGAGACATCATGGCTTTCAAACGAGCAAAGTGGCAGTTGGCCACACCCCCCACCCTCCACCATGTCATGGGACCTTTAAAGCCGGATTGTTTTGTCAAAGTAGTGTTTCCAACGTTACCTTTTTGTGTCGTTTTGAACAGAGTCATGGAGTCCCTGAACCTGCTGCGCTACCTCGTCATCAGAGACAAAGCGACAGACAACCAGGTGAGTGATCCGATCCACTAAATATCAGGCAGGCTCCTCCGGCCAAGAGACCAAAATCAGCGACAGAGAATGGTGGTTTGATAAAAAAAATTTCCCGGCCATTAACCCTTGTTGTCTTCCCGTCAACCATGAAAAAAACACTAGCTTTTTTCAGTTTTTTTTTTTTTTTTTTATGTTTGTGGGTTTTTTTTCAATGTTTTTCACTTTCTTTTCAACATTTGTATTGCTTTTTTCTGACATTTAGTCACGTTTTTCCGACGTGTAACTTTTATAATGTTTTGGGCGGGGTTTTTTTTTAACGTTTTTATCGTAGTTTGAGGTTTTCTTCCGATGTTTTTGACATTATTTTTCAGCGTTTTTGTCACTTTTCCCAACGTTTTGTCATTTATTTATTTTTAACATTTTGGCCACTTATTTCAACGTCCCATATCGTCAGATATTGAAATTGAAATTTGAAAAGGGGTCAAATTTGACCCAAGGACAACGCCTGCCATTATCTCTCAAGTGGTCAGAAGGACAGCTAAACATCCACCCACACGTTTCTGATTTCCATAGTGCATCAGTTAACTATACACTCCTCATGTTTTTTGTTCTGCTGCTGTTTTGATCTGACAGACAGGGATCTGGACCGAGCTGTATAAAATAGAGGACACGTTCCTGAAGCCGCTACGTGTTGGAGTGAACATGTCCAGGGCTCACTATGAGAGGGAGCTCCACAACACCATGGCCACCACGAGGGCTAAGGCCAAAGGTCAGGCCAACACACTTGTGTCCATTTCAGTTCCACCTTCCTTAAACCACTCACTGATTTTATTTTTTGACAGAATTCTGTGAATAGCAGTAATAGTAACATTAGAAAAAAAAGGGTTACACTTTACTTTAAGGTATCTACATAAGAGTGACATGACACTGTCATGAACATGTCAAACAAGTAAAACGTTTATGACATAACGCTTCTTTTAGTGTCATTCGGTTTTTGTCGTGACAAGTTATGGTTAGTTAGTTAGGATTCATGTGTCATGGCAGGGTCATGTGTTCATGACCGTGTCATGTCACTCTTATGTAGATACCTTCAAGTAAGTTGTTACCAAAAAACCCGCATGATTGCGTTTTCCACAGAGGAGTCTGTGCTTTCTGTGTCCGTTGGCGACGAGAAGCTGCCGAACATGACCTCAGAGTCCCAGATTCAGGTCAGTGACTTTCACGTTCACATAACCAACTAGATTGTGTTTTTGTACAGCGCTGACGAAGAGCAGCAATGACCTGATTGAATTATAACGTGTCCTTTCAGGCTCTGCACTCAGCCCTGCACACGTTTGACATGATCGAGAGCGTGTTGGTGCGAATAGAGGAACTCACCGAGGGGGAAGGAAAATCTTTAGACTGAGCCCATCGGTTTTACCACCAGAGGTTGTCATCGTCTCAGGGCCTAGTGAACAATAAGAGCCTTTGACTGTTCCAACTTGCTGTACTTTGAAATAATGTATCCACAGCTGATGCTGCTCATTAACAACAAACAGTTAACAAATTGTGTGAGTGCGTTTCCTTTTCATTTTTTCCCCAAGCATATCAAGTTGTTTTCAGCAGGTCTGCTGAGTACTTTAAAATGTTGCATACATTGTCTATAAAATGTTCAAATATTGACTGGAAAGTTTGTATCGCTTCTGTAATAAATGTTAACTCTTGTACACGTACGAGTTAAAAAAGGTTCTGTCTGGTTTGTTCCATTAAGTGTGATAATTTCTGTGGTAAAAACAAAGTGGTTGTGGTTTGGTTATATCTAGAGAAGGCATCTGAAATGGGCCTGTAGATTAAATGGGTACTTCAGTGTTATAAATTAAATTTATGAAATTTGCACCAAAGTAATTACAAGGCTATTAGTAAAAAGGGGTCATAAAAGTCTTATCAAGTGTATGAGTAATTACAGTGATGATTAATGAAAAATAATTTTATTTTTGACTTTCAGTACACAAAACATTAGCTACTGTAAATGGCAGCCACTTGCTTTGTTTCTCCCTTTGTGACAAAATCCAAAGTAGAGTGAGGCAGACGTGTTTTAGGGTTTTAAATTAAATTACTTTCCCTTGTGACAAGACCCAGTTTACACTAACCAGAGTATTTAAAAGGTGCTCCAAGCGATGTCACGCGGTTTTTTAGGCTACAACATTTTTTTGTCACATACAGCAAACATCTCACTATCCGTGAGCTGCCTGTCCCCTGAACACACTGTAAAAAACTAAATAAATCACAGTCTCTGTAGACAGCCCAGGCTCCACAAATGGCAACAAAAACAATCTGCGCCAACCTGCACCACGAAACAGAGTTCCAGCCAATAACCAACAAGAAGGATTTTGGGGTGGGGGGGGCGAGCTAGTCTCGTTTTATTTGAAAATGCTTTGAACGTCAAGAGGTAACGTCACCCAACATCGCTTAGAGCACCTTTAAAGTGTTAAACACAAGGTTTTTCCTTTTTTTAAAAGAACTCAAGTTTTCTTAGCTTCTCTTTTGGTCTTCGAAGTGAAAAAGTACGTAAAAAAAAACCAATATAGACAGTGTACTGTAATAGCTGATCCAAGCTTACGTCACGGAGTGAAACATTGTCGTCACTAAAGAAAAAATGTCCAACCATGACACAAGCGGCCAGTCTGCAATACAACCAAAATTCTAATAAACTGCTTAGTTATAGCTAATGGTCTCTGCGACATTAAGGAGCCCTTTTAAAAAGTCCACTGTTAAAAGAACTGTAACTTAGCTGTCATAAACGGCAGGCCTGTGAACGCAATTCAAACCTGTCTTGAACTGACATACTAATATTAAAATCTATGAAGCATTTAACGGGTTGATTGGAGAGAAAATTGAAAGACGTTTTTCCTCCCCACACAGACACGTATCAGAACTCTGTTCTCTTGTTCAGGTCATTTCTCCATGCGGGGATGTGAACATCTCTCTGCTTTGCAGCAGAATTATTTCTCATATGGAGACAGACTAACCTTCTCTGCTGGGTTACAATTCGTAAATTAAATATTAAGTATAACACCCCTTTATCTCTGAATCATCCAGTTTATGAAATCTGAACCAAAGTCTAGGAAGCTGGCAGTTGTGTTACATGGATTTGAGACTGCTGGTTTCACAGGTCTTTGAACAGTGGGTGCCGCAGGGCCTGAGCGGCTGTGATCCTGGTGGCAGGGTTCAGGTCCAGCAGCCGGTCCAGCAGGTTGTAGGCCTCATCAGGAACTCTGTCCCAGCCCCGCTCATCTTCCTTCACCTTACAGTCCGTCCCTGAGCTCTGTTTAGCGAGGCGAGCGGTTTCTGTGTTCCCTGAACGTTCCTGGGGGTTTGGGAGAGCAGAAGAGAGAGACCCAGGTCTTTCACTGGCTTCATCTTTGGGTTGCTTCAGTGGTCCCTCGGCGGGATGATGCGTGGGCGTATCATCTTGGATCTTGTGGTGACAGGTGGCGGCGGAGTCTTTGTTGGCTTCAGGTAGCGGCGTGACTTCATCTGGTGCAGGCCTCCGTCCTCTCAGCGTCTCGCACAGCGTCCTGAGGTCCTGCCGAGGTAGATCCCGACTGCACACCACTGCCTTACCTGGATCACGTTCAATCCAGAAACAGGTTCATTGTCTACACAGAGCCTTCCATACATTACAGTTAGTTTGAATCCAGCTATCCTACATCGTTTGTATATGGGGATTAACAGTGTTGCTAAATTAATCACAATAGAGCTCAAAAGGGTGGTTCCGGAAGTAAAAAGTCCATTGATTTTCCCTATAAGGATTTTCAGTGTTTCCCACAGATTACTTACTTTTTAATGTGCGATTGTGTTAAAGGTGTTCACGAGATACCAACCTTTCGTAAACTTGTGAATTTCGCCAGCCGTCTTCTCTCGTTTTCATGGAGACAGACGCTGTGTGAACGGAGGGGAGGGGCTGTGTGTGTGTGTGTGTGTGTGTGTGTAGCCTATGTGAGAGAGACGTGTGAGTGACAGAGAGACAGAGGATAGCAGGGAAAGGAAATGCAGCTGAACGAATACGCTGCGTGATAGCGTAAATAAAATTTATAATTTTTTTTTTTAATAACGAAACGCAATATGTGGCGACCAGTGTTCATTGTGTGGTGCACCGCCACAAATTAGTCTGTGTGTGGGAAACACTGATTTTTATTATCAGTCATAATGTCTAAACCATCCGAGGTGGACTGACCACGAGCTCCGAGGTTGTGAAGCGAAGGTTTCTGCTCCTGTAGAAGCCAGAGGTCGTATGAAATCAACCTTGTTTTAGTCGGGACCTTACGGAGAAATACTACACTACCTGCAATCCTAAGCGTTACAGTGACGTCTCTGATCGGTGGAACTTACTGTTACCATGGAAATGTTTACCGCACCCGCAAACAGCTAGAGTGAGCTTGTACCATTGAAGTCTATGATCGTTTACATACACCGTCTTGTAGGGTTTTATTTTTTTGAATCAAACGTTTTATGGTCACGATTAACCTCGGAGCTGGTTGGATTGGTTCCAGGCTTAACACTCTTTATAGCCACAAGTTTCCTACGGAAACCGGTGAAGAAGCATTTAATAAAATTTCAATGGAGATAGTGAACAGGGAAAAAACGCTTCCGGAATCAGAGCCGTTAAAAAGGTGGGCAGTCACTGTTGAGCTACAGTGCCTTGCAAAAGTATTCGGCCCCCTTGAACGTTTCGACCTTTTGCCACATTTCAGGCCTCAAACATAAAGATATAAAACTGTAATTTTTTGTGAAGAATCAACAACAAGTGGGTCCCAATTATGAAGTGGAACGAAATTCATTGGCTATTTCAAACTTTTTTAACAAATAAAAAACTGAAAAAGTGGGCGTGCAAAATTATTCAGCCCCTTTACTTTCAGTGCAGCAAACTCTCTCCAGAAGTTCAGTGAGGATCTCTGAATGATCCAATGTTGACCTAAATGACTAATGATGATAAATAGAATCCAGCTGTGTGTAATCAAGTCCTCGTATAAATGCACCTGCTCTGTGATAGTCTCAGAGGTCCGTGTAAAGCCGCAGAGAGCATCATGAAGAACAAGGAACACACCAGGCAGGTCCGAGATACTGTTGTGGAGAAGTTTAAAGCCGGATTGGGATACAAAAAGATTTCCCAAACTTTAAACATCCCAAGGAGCACTGTGCAAGCGATAATATTGAAATGGAAGGAGTATCAGACCACTACAAATCTACGAAGACCCGGCCGTCCCTCTAAACTTTCAGCTCATACAATGAGAAGACTGATCAGAGATGCAGCCAAGAGGCCCATGATCACTCTGGATGAACTGCAGAGATCTACAGCTGAGGTGGGAGACTCTGTCCATAGGACAACAATCAGTCGTATACTGCACAAATCTGGCCTTTATGGAAGAGTGGCAAGAAGAAAGCCATTTCTTAAAGATATCCATAAAAAGTGTCCTTTAAAGTTTGCCAAAAGCCACCTGGGAGACACACCAAACATGTGGAAGAAGGTGCTGTGGTCAGATGAAACCAAAATCGAACTTTTTGGCAACAATGCAAAAACGTTATGTTTGGCGTAAAAGCAACACAGCTCATCACCCTGAACACACCATCCCCACTGTCAAACATGGTGGTGGCAGCATCATGGTTTGGGCCTGCTTTTCTTCAGCAGGGACAGGGAAGATGGTTAAAATTGATGGGAAGATGGATGGAGCCAAATACAGGACCATTCTGGAAGAAAACCTGATGGAGTCTGCAAAAGACCTGAGACTGGGACGGAGATTTGTCTTCCAACAAGACAATGATCCAAAACATAAAGCAAAATCTACAATGGAATGGTTCACAAATAAACATATCCAGGTGTTAGAATGGCCAAGTCAAAGTCCAGACCTGAATCCAATCGAGAATCTGTGGAAAGAACTGAAAACTGCTGTTCACAAACGCTCTCCATCCAACCTCACTGAGCTCGAGCTGTTTTGCAAGGAGGAATGGGCAAAAATGTCAGTCTCTCGATGTGCAAAACTGATAGAGACATACCCCAGCGACTTACAGCTGTAATCGCAGCAAAAGGTGGCGCTACAAAGTATTAACTTAAGGGGGCTGAATAATTTTGCACGCCCAATATTTCAGTTTTTTATTTGTTTAAAAGGTTTGAAATATCCAATAAATTTCGTTCCACTTCATGATTGTGTCCCACTTGTTGTTGATTCTTCACAAAAAATTACAGTTTTATATCTTTATGTTTGAGGCCTGAAATGTGGCAAAAGGTCGAAAAGTTCAAGGGGGCCGAATACTTTCGCAAGGCACTGTATATACACAGAAGCATAATGATCTGTTTTGTGTAGTAAAAAAATACTGACACACACCAAATGCCTTGGCAGCCTGGATGGTCTCCCTGGAGCCTCGTATGGTCATGATCTGAGTGAGGGCGATCAGGTCATCGCTGGCTTTGAAGAGCGGGTAGCGGCCACTGAGCAGCGAGAGCAGGATCACACCAGCTGACCACATGTCTATGGCTGCAGTTCGGCAAGATAAGACAGGAAGAGGGTACAATAGAGAGGGTGAGAAGAGTCCGGGTTTGAGTTTAACGGTACGCTTGTGCCGGTCTTTGCACAGCTGTCATTATATGCGTGTGCTCGCTTAGTCAGGGTGTGAGATACCAACCTGTTCCTTGGTTGGGACACTTTGTGAGGACTTCTGGTGCTCTGAAGCCCGGTGTTCCAGCCCTGGGGGCCACCTGCTGCTTCCTTTATTAATAGAAACAACATGAAGCAGGGGTTAAAACACAAATCTTATTATTTCTACGGGTAAAAAATTGGTTATCTTCTTTTCTTTTGCTGCTAACCTGGACATGCAGATGTTGCAGACACGGTCAGTCAGGTAGCAGCTACAGGTGAGGCCCTGCAGTACGGTCCTCTGAGGTTTCTGACTGCTGCTCTGGGTCCTGACAGGCAGCGGGCCCCGGCTGGCTGAAGAGCACCTTCGGGTGGCTGGGTCCTCCATTTTGCCGAGCTTTAACAGCTGAATAAAAGATTTTATGAAGAGAAAAAAATACAATGAATATGCCGAGAAATAAACACCCATTAGACCCTTTAACAGGTTCTCTCCCTAAAGCAAATAAAAAGAACTCTGCCGATAGGTGAGGAAAATATGCAATATGCCATGTATCATGATAACGATATTACTTACGATAAATAAACAGATATTAAAGTGTACTTGTGCATTTCCGTATTTTGTTAAAATACAAATTGCTTGTTGAATTCAAAACAAATAAACGGAAATCATTTTTAACTCTTTTATTGAACAAATTGAACACCGAATTGAATATAAAAAAAGGCACCACTTAAAAAAAGAATGACATTTTTTAATTTTTTATTTGTTGCTTACATTTTCAAAGTGCAGTTTCCTACTGATATTTTCTTTCAACAAACACAAAAAAAATATGTGATATGTCACAGCCTTTCGCGACGTGTTTAATGCGGAAGTTGATATCGCGATGATGATTAAAAAAAGAAGATATGTTGTGCAGCCCTATTTGAAAGGTTTTGGGATATATTAAAGAGAGAAACCTCTTATTGTTCAAACAACTTCACTCTCCGCCTTGCTTACCTCGGTCTTAACGACAGGTTGTTTGGTGGCGGATGGAGCTGGAGTGCAGCTGTTCAGGTTCCTCTCTCCAAACACAGGCCGTGGCACTTTGCGTAGTCCTGTCAAATCCTAGAGAAAACAAGCATGGTATTTAGCTGAAGCCAACACATTAGTGCAGAGAGAAGAAGACAAACAGATGCACAGACAAAGACAGATACTTTAATATATCCATACAGGATATTCTTAACCCAAAATAAAACCGTAATTACGCTAATTTACAACTCTGCTTTCACGGGACAAAGAAAAGACTAAAACACCAGTAAAGGTAAAATATTGACAAAGTGCAGACACCTTAGAGTGCTTTGTGCGAGAGGTGGAGGTGGTGACAGAACGGGATTTTTTAACTAGTGCTTTCCGAGAGGCTGAGGAGGATTTGGTGGTGGAGGAAGAAGAGGAGGAAGGTGACAAGGTTGTGGACTGCCGTGGAGGATGAGGTAGTGAGGTGGAGGCTGTGGTGGTGGTTTTGGGAAGGAGCCTAGGTGGTGCTTTGCTCCGCTGTGTGGTGTCTTGTTTCCCTGTGGACCCTCCACCTTTTTGTGATGGCCTCTGCCTCACAACCTTCAGCAGCTCAATCTGGGTGTCCGCTGTACCCTGAGCCAGGCCAAAGTCCACCAGTGCATACCTACACACACACACACACACACACACACACACACACACACACACACACACACACACACACACACACACACACACACACACACACACACACACACACACACACACACACACACACACACACACACACACACATCAATAAAAACTTCATGTGTGATGTGTCCATCCTGAAGTTGAAGAAAACAAGTGCCATGTGACAACTCACATTTTGCTGTGCCTGTTGTAGAGGAAATTGTTTGGTTTGATGTCTCGGTGAATGATACCAAACTGATGGATGTGCCTGAGGGCCTTCAACAGGTGATAGATGTACAGACGGACCTCTTCAAAGCTCAATGTGCCAATGATGTCCTGATGAATACATTTTGATTGGATCCAATTATTAGATCACATTTCAGCAAACATAGAAGCGAGAACTAGATACTAAATGAGGTTTCGGGGATTACATTACAGATAGTACCAATGCGTGACAGAAACTAACTTGTGACAATGTACATACCACAATAGCTTGATGCTCCATATAAGGCATGACAATCACCACGTGGTCCTCCTTCCTGAAGCAGTACGTCACCCCCATCACATTCTCTCTGCCTCTGCAAAGTGAGAAAAAATAAATAAATAATTATAATTAAACATTAAGCAATGAGACGACAGTGTCTTGCCAAAACCAGCCATCAATGTATTGAGGTGAGTTGGTTCAGCTGAATCATACGTTAGACAGATGAGAAACCCATACACACACACCCACACAAATTTGCTACGGCATAAAAATAACATGTTATTATACAAATCTCTTACCCTGTAACTGCAGTACATAGAGTGGGTTTTAAACAGCCAAATAACACTGACATTAATAAGGATCAGCAGAGAGGAACCTTTACCAGGCAGAATAGGAATACTGAATTAACTCCTATGAAACTCAATTTGAACCAATTGTCAAAAGGCTACTACTAATAACATTATATTATTACTATATTATTACATAATACAGGGCATCCTGGTAGATCATCTGGTTGAATGTGCGACCCATATACTAAGACTCAGTCTTTACGGCAGTGGTCAGGTTTCGAGACAGACCCTTTGCATGTTGTCCCCCTCTCTCCCCCATTTAGCTATTCTATAAAATTATGGCAAAAAAAACAAAAAACAATTACATAATACATATTGCTACACAAAAGTATAAAAACAAAAACAGTAAAACATATAAGCCTATAAAAGTCATCATCAGAAGAGTAATTTTTTTAAAATAGGACAAAATAAAAATGAAAAGTAGAATAAACAATCCATGAAGCAAAGTCTATAAATGAATTTTGAGACTTAAATAATTTGAATTAGCTGGTAGGTTCTTAAAGTGCTCATATTATGCTCGTTTTCAGGTTCATAAATTGTATTTAGAGGTTTACCAGAATAGCGTTATGTGGTTAAATAAAAAAAATAATAAAAAAAACACCATATTTTTGTTTGACTGCACATTGCTGCAGCTCCTCTTTTCACCCTGTGTGTTGAGCTCTCCGTTTTAGCTACAGAGTGAGGCATCTCATTTTTGTACCATCTTTGTTGGGAGTCGCACATGCACAGTATCTAGGTAAGGACTACTAGCCAGTCAGAAGCAAAGTATGAGGGCGTGCCACGCTAGCAGCTAGGCAAGCATTATAACACGTGTTACAAAGTGACGCACGTTTGTCTCTGAAGTAAAGGCTGGACTACAATAGAGCTGTTTGGAGCAGTTTGTGAACAGTGTTTTCTGTTGGAGATGGTAAGTCCCTTTGGGGTGGACTTTGGGCTTTTTCACTTTGTAAACCTATAACGTGTACAAAAAGATCTATAACAATAAAGGAAAGCCAAAAAAGCATAATGTGAGCACTTTAAAAAGGTTTTCCGACTGTTTGGGGGACGTATATCGCTTTATAAAAACACAACCGTATTGGACTCACCCAGCAACAGTGAGACACTGAAGTTCAGCAGCGATGCGTGTAGGATGGCTGGTTGGGATGAGGTGCTTCAGGGCAAACATCTCTTTCCTCCCATCCCGCATCTGTGCCTCACCCAGATACACAGAGCTGAACGTACCTGGTGCAGATACACGTCATGAAACACATCTTCTACTCCTACTGTATAATCATAAATACAAGTTTATCTGAAGGTATTGGTATATACTTGCAAACACCAAAGGTGTGCATACAGAAATTCAGAGCATGTACCTTCTCCAATTTTGTCTATGATGCGAAAAACTTTGGCCAGCTGAGGGACAGCTTGGTAAAGGATGTCGATGTCTATTTCCACATCCCCTGGAAGAAAACAGCACAAGCTTTTTGAATCCAACACAACATTTTTTCACCCACACACAAATAACAATATATGTTAGTTGTTGTTGTATGACTAAAATGACAAAGCTTTACAGGAATGTAGATGTTACAGGCTTTCATGTAATACGATTATTTTATTATATTCCTAACATTTGTACAAAGTGGCATACACCTAAATTAAAAAGCAAAATCCACACAAAATATTGACAGTAAATACATTAGAGTCCTTGTTTATTCAACCTAATATTACTAACTATAATATGAGTCAAACTTACTTGAGACTTTCCTTCTCCTGTGACCTCTGTCAGATTTAATACATCCGTCTAAGCTGACGCCTTCGGTGCAGACAGGAGACAACTCCATCTTAAGAAAGAATAAGAATGGGAAATGTGTAGAGCTAATTTTAAGCTAAGCGCTGTTCGTCTTCCTCATTATCATAAAACTAGCATGCTACTGTTAGCCACAGTCTGTCAAGCTGGCTAACCACAGCTTGTTGAGTAAAACAAAAAGAAACTCACCGCTTTAGTTGGTCGTAAAGTGCAATAGAGTCTTCAAATGACCGTTTCATGAGAACACCATGCAGTCACAAGCTAATGTTCCATCGACGAAAACGTAGCTAAGTATACAAATATCACTCGGCCGAATAAAATAGTTTGTTCAGACTGTGAAGCTTTTCCTGCCAACAACAAACTACGCGCCAAGAGTGACGTCACTGACATCTCGCGTTACATTAGCACCAAATCGCGGGAACTTGTACAGTTTGAGACCAATGACGTCATGGATGACGCCCGAAGCCCTAAAAACGCAGACAGTTTATTTTTATACATCCACGCCTAACACAGTTGAGAAATTATTGTTCCTGAATTAATACTTTAATGAATAAAACGAATAAAGCCTCCCCTCTTCATAATTTAGCTAGTTACACAAGCACATTATCTGCCCCCTGCCTGGTTAAAACTACTGCCACTATCCAGTTTCAGAACACTAATATTACCCATGCTGTCATTATTATGAAAGAATTATTTACCAAAGGATTGATTAAACACATTTGATGCACTACTCACAATACTGATACAGTTATGTTATACAAGCATATGCCTACTTATAAATATGCACTATATTGATACAAAAAAATGTATTTGTTCAGTCAAACAAGGGCAGACCTCATCTATTTACATACCTAAAACACTTCACAAACAAAGCTACTTCTAATTATACTTCATGCTGATTTACTCCCCAGATTGCACTAAATTATCCAATAAACAGACTTTATTACATAAATACATAAATAAATAAATTACATTAGAACAAATAGTTTCATTTACAATATAAACATACAATAACATGACTTCAAAACAGTCTATAACTCTTCATGTAAAGCTCACTGGTTAACAAAATATGAACACAAACATTAAGAAAACACTTTATGTTAACAACATATTCATGTCACAGTTAGACAAGCAATACTTCTAAAATATCCCATCAAATATCCCAAGGAAAGCTTCCTCTTCTTTGGAGTTGCTGCTGAATATACAGTGTGTAAAAAAAAAGAGGGAAGGGGTTTATCAGTTAAAAAAGTGTATTCCACTTTTATTATGTGCTAGGGAAGAACATTGTTATAAGTGAAAATAAAAGCCTTTTCCTCCACCTTCTGTTGACAGATGAGCTGGTGTTGGATGGGAAGCTCATTGTTGAGAAGAAACCAAAACCTCTTGGAAGTGTGGTCACGTGGGTCACAGTCTGCTTTGGGAGATTTTCGGGTGTATTTACTGTGATCTCTTCACTGAATATGCTTGGTCTCTGCAAAAAAAGGGGAGAGAGGCAAGTTTAAAACGTGCCAAGTGAGTCAGTAACCTTTTAACTTTTAACATATTAACAGAATATTCCGGTCCAAAAAGAGAAAAACCCATCAGCAAAAGAACAACACTAATAGTGAATTTTGCTTTCTGCCATGTTTTTTGTTTACATGTAAATGTATCCATGCAGATGAGAGATAAATCACTTAAAGTGATGGTTCAGAGTAATTTCACCCTAGGGTCCTTTGCACCATGACCTCGAGCCAAACACCCCCCCAGAAGCTTTTTTCACCTGGGTCTAACATTGCCCCACTAAAAATGCCCGAAATGATACCAACGGTCTACACTAGTACATATAGGTTATGCACTCATAAAACGATGGATTGTAAAGTTTGTAAGTACACCAGAAGGTTATGTAAATAACACTTGCCTGCTGGCTTCTGCTCTCTGCTGTTGTTGTTGCTGCTGTAAGACGAGTGCTTAGGGACATCTACAAATTACAACACCGAAAAGAGATGCAACAAAAATATTTTTTAATTTAACTTATTTTTTAAAGTAAGTGCTGTAGTATAACTAGCAGGAGACAAGTAATAATTGAGGTAAGTTTGGAGACATTACCTTATTTAATCATTAAATTAATACATATTGTTGTTGCATCTCTTTTCGTTGTTGTAATTTGTAGATGTCCCTAAGCACTCTTACTGCCCGGTAGTAACAGCAGCAGCAGCAGAGAGCAGAAGCCAGCAGGCAAGTGTTATTTACATAAACTTCTGGTGTACCAACAAATTTTACAATCCATCGTTTTATCGAGTGCATTAACATTTGTACCTACTGTAGACGTTTGGTATCATTTCGGGCATTATTAGTGGGGTAATGTTAAAAGACACTTCGGATCCATTAGCCTCTGCGCAAGCTATTCAGCTGATAACGCTACGCTACGCGCTCCCAATGTTAGACCCAGGTGAAAAAAGCTTCTGGGGGGGTGTTTGGCTCAAGATCATGGTGCAAAGGACCCTAGGGTGAAATTACTCCGAACCATCACTTTAATTACATTATTTGGTGAAAACAATATAAGGAGTAAGATGTTCAAGAGGCTCCATTGTGTATGTAGTATGAAGTTTAGTGGGTTAAACGAATGAAAAACAAGTCTACGTGAATAACAATGTAAGCAACAGTATTCTCTGTGTATGTTGCCGCAAAGCTGCAAAAGAAGCACATGCCGGTCTACACACACACACACACACACACACACACACACACACACACACACACACACACACACACACACACACACACACACACACACACACACACACACACACACACACACACACACACACACACACACCTTTATTCCAGTCTAGTGTGATTTTGTTCTGTGGTCTGAGGGTCAGTGAGGGTCCTGACATCGACCTAAAACACAAAAATATGACTAATATTTTTACTGTCTTAACTACAATATAAAGCCTTCAATGGACAGTTCTGTATTTGCAGAATGGACATGTGTGCATAATTGTCTTGGCTTACCTCAGTGGTGTTCTGGCAGTGGTTATACAGGGTTTGACTTGTGAGTGACCGAGGAGTACTGGTGCAGATGTAGCAGCAAAGCCTACACAAAAATCAAAAAAAATCATTACAATGGCTAAGGCATAATCCCTCATAATCATGCCTGTATGTAGGCTATAAAGATGATGAATGTGTGTGTGTGTGTGTTACAATGACTTCTTAAAGAGATGTATGAAAATCTACCTGGCATGTTGTAGTAAACAGACTGCTGGACTTTAGCATTAGTTGGACATGAGGCCGATGACATCTCGCTGGCGTGCACCAAGTTCTCGTCGTCAAAGTCGCCCCAGTCGTCCCATTCATTTCCCAGGTCAAAGCTGACAGTTGGGATTTGTGAGGATGAAGTGTTTTCATAGCGAGCGCCCTGGTTTGACCCCGCAGTAGACCTCTTTGAGTAAGAGGTTGTATTGATCTGGTTTAGAAGCGGCTTACGGTTCTGACTCACACCAACACCGGTTCCTGGGTTCATCCACACTGAGGAAAATAAATACAGGAAGTAAAAAATAAAAAATAAAGGATATATACACAGTCAAATGTTACTGCACTTTGGGATTTCTTGTATTCAATCTGAAAAAAAGTGATGAGTTTTAGAGTCCATAATTAGTGGCTTTACATATATTTCCTACAATGAATAATTTAAAGGTTAAAATATTTTTTGGATATACAGTATTTTTTGGGATTACTGACCTTTTTAAGACCATTATGAATGAAATTTAAAGATGCAGTAGGTAAGTCTTATAAAACTAACTTTCTGTCATATTTGCTGAAACTGACCCTATGTTCCAGTAGAACTACATGAATTATGTAAAAAAAAAAAAAAAGACAGCTCCTCTGGCACCTCCTACAGCCACCACTACAGTAGTGCCATTGGCAAAATTCCACCACTCCCGGTCAATTTTCTCCAATCAGGGCCACAGGGGTGGTCTATCTGCCTGTCAATCACTGCTCAGGCACACACATATATAGCGTTCTCCCCTCCCCCCTCCCTGGGCACGAGCTGCAGAAAAGTTTTCCAAAACTCCGTGAATAATGGAGTGGCTTTTCAGAGGTGGCGTGGCTGCAGGAAGATCTGAAGAACGATGCAGATGTAGCCACATTTCCTCTCAACAGGTAACATAATTACCATGAATAAATTATCTTTCACTTGGTTATTAGTAGTCAAAAGTCCACAAAGCTACGTTGGTGAGGATGATAGTAACGTTAGCACAGTGGTCGGTCTGATATGATGCTGAAATGGCTAACGGTAGCCTGCTAGTTAGCATCGTTTTACTGTTGGTGAGTAAAGTTAACGTTGTGTTGGTGTTTAGTTATTGAACATGTTGTCTGACATGCTGGCCGGCAGTTCTGTCAAACTCCGTTGTGTGGGAGGGGCTTAGGAGACGGTTTGGGCTGCAGCAGAAAGGGGGGAGGGACTGAGAAGTTGTCGATGTTCAAATTTGTTGGCAAAGTCCTGGCTCTTCACAATCTTACCTACTGCAGCTTTAAGACCTGTTATCACAACATCAACTGAGCCCTAAATTCAGTTTTTGAAGCCAAGTATCGCTAAACTTGCACTTTCCCCAAAGCTAAAGAATAAAATCCGTTTTATGTCCGTGGTACAATCCGAAAGAGACTTGCGCCAATCACACGGAAGCTGATTGGCTTAGTTGCATGTTGGTCTCATCTGTAGTCGTAATACAGCGAAATTATATTTGGACTAGCGAAAGAAAGAACTACAACACCACGGAATAATAAAAAAGAGCATTTAAGAGTTGCCATGGACGTAGGAAAATTAAGACCTTTTTAAAATAATTTAAGACCTAGAACACAATGCCTCAGCGAATTTAAGAACTTTTTTTTAGGCCTAAAGTTTAGATATTGAAATTTTAGACTTTTTAAGACCCCGCAGAAACCCTGTTTTTGGTTATTCTTTTAGGCACTGATTTATGTTTTGTGTCAAATTAACATTGTTTCTCTCTTTGTTGGTGCATTCATGAATGCTTAGGCCCCCACAATTACAAGTCTGTGGCCGAAGAACTACCTTTTTCATGAACCATGTTAACACTATTCTTATATAGCTTACAAATGCACTGTACTGTGCTGTAAATTACAAGATGATTTACCGGTACTTAAATGAGCTGACAATGGCTTAGAGATTTAAACCCATACAGTATGCACTGAAACATAACTGTCAGTTTGTAAAGTATATGAGATTTGTAGTTAATGTCCTAAAACATGCTTTGTCCCGTAATGAGTTTGAGTTAAGTTGTTTCACGATACTTTGAGGGTGAGTCTGAGACGCGCCAGGTGTTTGGACAGGCTCCTCCATCATCCCGTACACGTCCTCCACATAGTCATCATAATCTTAGTATGAGAGACAGAAAAATAGTCACACATAATTTGATTGTTAAACCCTGCAATGTTGAGGAATGTGTTGAGTTCAGAGTCATCATCTTTAACTTGTTTACCACTGTCAACGTCGGCCAGAGGAACTTTGTCTGGAACGCTGTCTTCTCCTGTCAGATCCACGGTCTCAGAGCGAGGTCTCACTGAACCTTCATACTGACTTCCTCCATACCTTTATCAAACAAAATAGGACAGTAATATAATTCAGCAACATGCCATCAGACTTCCTTTATTTTATTGTCACACACAAAATCTAATTTGCAGTCATTGTTAAGGGACTTATTCTAATATTTGCACTTGCGAATCAAAGTCTAACATGTCAGTGTAATACCAGGAAACAGTAGGTAGCCTCTCTTTAGGTTTGTAAGCAAAGTCCTGCATGCTGACAGACACTGACTCCTCCATGCTCATTTTCATCTGAGGAAATAAAGCAGACTTATTCAGCTTAGTAATACAGCAAAATAATGGACTTATAAGCAAATAAGAATTGTATTGCTTGTCAAAGTAAAGTTATCTTATTCACAAAGATTTGATCTAGTAGAGTAGTATAAAAATGCACATGCAGTTTCACATTTATACATAAAGAACAATAATCTCACTTGGAGTTTTGGATAGAATAAGCATAGAAACACACATACTGTATTGAAATAACTTTTCTAAAGTGCATATGTACATGCCTAGTCTCTTTGGTATATATGTTATGCACATACATTTAAATAGTCTCATATATTAATACTATACAGTATAATAGCTATTCATGAATTTCTGTTACATATATTGTGCTGTTCCTATAAGCTTTACTTGTGGTGTTCCATGTGGCTGGTATATTTCTATTTTTATTTGCAACTATTCAACTTCACCACTTCGTTTGTATTTCTTTGAATCTTATCTAACCAGTGGTGTGAGTTGGCAGTGACTCAACAGCTTTTCCTGCAGACTTAACATTTAGTGATTTCTTTTGAGAAAAACAATCTTGCATAAAATCACTTTGTATTCTATCCTGGATGATGTTTAAAATAGCACAGCCTTAGGTTTATATCATATCATAATCCAAAAACAACTTTGAATAGTGTTTATTCATAACAATAATGGAAAATGAGCCTGTACAGCTACATCTGGCACATTTACATCATGGACTCGAGTGGCAATGTTAATTAATGTGCATTGTCCCTTCTTAGGTAAAATAAAGATAATTCAACAACTGTTGTGTGATGACTGCAATATTAAGAGTGTAACGCAGGCTTAGACGATCATGTTTTCTTCCTCACCTTGAGTCGTTTGACAGGAGTCTGCGCGAGTGTGTCACACCTGGTTCTCAGGTCTTTCAAATAGGAAAAGAAACTGGATTCTGGATTTGCTGACCTCTTCCGTGCCACAATTACACCTACTTTACCTTGGGGGTGGAGAGAAGACCTCTACAATCTTAACAGCCACACAAAGTAAATGTACAGGTGTGCATAACTGCACAAATAGACACGTACACAGTGAAAGAAAAGTAATTGTACTCACAGCAGTCATGGCCACAGAGATCCTTATTCTTGCAGAAGTGGTTGCACTGTCTTTTATTGCCTGAATCTGATTGTAAAGTTGTCACATTTGAATACAGAATAAAAAACATCTCAAATATTTGATATTTTAGGATCAACAAAATCATCAGCAAGAAAGCCAAAGAGTAGTGCCTTGGTCTGTAGCAGATGTGGCATTCTCCCTCTGAGTTGCATCCTGATCTGTAGACTGTGGTTTCAGTGTCTGCAGCCTCTGTACAGTCGGATCATACGTTTTGTTGTGTGGATTATCAGTTCCATACCTCCTGGCTCCAGAGTAGTAGACATTGAACTTCTGTTGGATGTCCAGGCCCACTATAGGAGAGAAAAAGGCCAAAATGTACAGTAAATGCACTCCCTACATAGCAATGATAGGAAGTCCAGTTCATATGTCTGTAGCCACGATGTGCAAAAACAAGATAAATATATATATATAGATATATATATATATAGAAAAATAACAACTTAAAACAATCTATGGTTTGATTTGATAAATTTAGGTCACAATTAGCTTTTCAATACAATACATTATCTCTCCATTTGGAATGCAATACAACATTGAAATATTAAAAAAATATTGATTGAATAATTGCCTCATTTGGCTTGACACATTTGTTTCTCTGTGATATAAATATAACAATAACAGTGCTTTACAACAAATTGCCAGATGAGAGACATCGCAGCTCAATAACAGCACTGCATTGTACAACACAGTTGAACAGAAAGCAGGGCTCCAGACTAACTTTTTGCCTTGGTTGCACTGGTGCGCCTAACTTTTTTAATTTAGGTGCACCAGCACAAAATTTAAGTGCACCCAAATTTTTCCTCGATACACGATATATAGCTCTGTACTTTTTTACAAAGTGGGCTAAATGTTCAGTTTTAAGTCAAAGCCACTTTTCACAAGCTCTTTTATTAAAACAGATTGTGATTATAATAATAAATAAAATACTAAAGACAGGGTTTCCTTTACCAGTTTAAAAATATACAGCTGCAACACATGTAAAAGAAAGTTATCTAAAATAAATAAATAAATATATATATATATATATATATATCTCTGAGAAAGCTCCTTCACTTGTTTTCAACAACAATAACAGACTGTTAATTAGATAAAAAAAGAAAGAGGACCCCCCCCCCCCTTTCATGTCTTCAGCTTTCCTATCAAAATAAAGGCCGAAATCTTAAAAAAAAAAAGAAAGAAAAAAGAACGACCGAAAGACAGGGGATGGACTGAAGCGTATGCTAGGCTACTCAGAGAGTGACGGCTGACTCATTAGCGGCGTTACACCCGTCTTGTGTAGGCTATGAAATGTCTGTATCGTCACTGCGCTGCATTTTTATGAACTATGATCCAGCAGGCTTCGCTATTACTCAACGAACTGAAGTTGCATTTAATAACTTCTAATGTGTTTTTCGCCGTGGCGGCCGCAATAACAGAGAGTTACCAGCGGAAACACTGGTACCAATACAGGTTTCCCTCTCATACTTAACAATATACAGCTGTGTTAATAACAATTAAAACTGTAGACAAATGTAAGTAGTTTGGGCCGGCGGCACTGTGTCTCTCCATGTTGCAGGGGAGCCGTATGAATGGGCTGCGCGGAGGAGAGATCCAAACACAGGCACGGCTTTACAGAAGGAATGAGTCATGTAACGCAACATTAAACCATATCGATATAAACGACATCGCTTCGTTCGTGGAGAGGCAGCGGATGCAAGGACGTTAGGTGCACCGGTGCAACCTAGGAAAAATCTTAGTCGCACCCTTACAAATTTTGGTCGCACTCTAGAGCCCTGGAAAGCATGGTGAATTGTTCAATTCATAAATAAAGAATATTGTACTAAACAACACAACAAACTGTTATTCCCCTCTATAATAGAGGTGATGCATATTGCGTATATTTCTATGTTAATGCAAAGGTATTTCCATGGTGTACCATATTGTGAGCTGATGAGATTGACACTGATCTCCTCTCCTTTTGAGGCCTGTGCCACCTCAATCTTCTTCGACCAGCTGCCACACTTCAACAGCACAGAGTCCCTTGAAAAGAAAAAAAAACAAGAAATTGTCAGCTGGAAATCAATACACTATTCTGTCTTTTTCTACATCATGGTAAAAGGTGTTCTGATTTTTTTTTTCTTTCACGTGAGTTTCTGTAGGAAGACCACAGTGTTGTCAGAGTTCCCGATAATCAGAGAGACGTAGTGGTGGTCTGGAGCTGTTCTCCTGGACAACAGCTGTGCTTGGTTTTTAAGGTTCACCTTCACCACAATCTCCGCCGTAGCAGAGCTATACCTTGGGAGCTGCGAAATACAGATACAACCCTTAAAGACAACCCATACCAGAGCTTTCCAATGCAACCTCACTTGCAATAATAGCTCAAAAGTCTGACCAACAAAAAGGGAAAAGCTTAATGTTGTTATCTAACGTACTTGTCCCTTTGATAATAAAACGTCCTTTACCTGCTCCAAAGTAACTTCATACGTCGGGAGGTGTATGACAGATTCTCTAATTTGGTTGCCAAATGGTGGATGTCTGTTGAGAATCTGAATAGATAGAATAACTAAAAGTTAAAAAGAAAGATCACATCCAAGTACTTTATACAATAATGAATTGAAAATATATTTGTTTTGTGCAACAATTAAAGGTATTACCAAGATTTTGCTTAGCATTAGCTGTGACATATGATGATCACAGTTAAAGTGTCACTGATCCAGCTCAAGCAATTGTTAAATCAAATGCTTTGGATTATTATTATTTTTTTAATATTACAGACTGACCAGCTCAAGCTCTCTGGCGTGGGTTTTCTCTATTTTGCTGAAAGTGGTGAGTCCAGCGTTCACCATTGCAGTTGACAGGCTCTGACCTGAAACACGCAGTGTATTATCAGCAAATATTAATATTTGGTTTGGAACGGCATGTACATCTAATAGAAAGAGTGTTTGGTTTGTGGATTCATTCATCATGCAGCAGCTAGCATGGTGATTTTCCCTCATTTTAATCCTGTATTTACATTGCTTAGATAACAGATGCTAGACTATGCTATGTGTATCCACCTATCTTCTCCAGCTGTTTGGAAACATAGGACGAGTTTTCCCAAAGCCTGGCTCTGAAGCACTTCGCCAGGATCAGGGAGTTGAGCACAGCAGAGAATCCAGTCTTGGATCGGTGACTCAGAAACTCTGACAGGCCTAATTGGGAAATATAATCAAAGTGCATTAATAAAAAAAGACATATTGTTTATTTGCTATGCCTGATTTATCCAACATACATTTGCTGATCCGCATCCCATTCTTGAAGATCCTTCCTGTGTCCTGTGTAAGTCCAAACTCTTGAATTGGGATGGTACCCAACTGAGCCTGAATCAAGCTGCAGACAAAGCAATAAACACATAATATCTATAGTGGTTAGTCCATAAGAAACCTATAATATATATTCTGCAATAGAAATTCATAAACCTGCATCCATTTTTTATTAAACACTGCTTTTCCACAGAGAAAGCACTGAATGAATAAACCTACCAGTTCACTTTCATCTCACTGGTTTTGATCTTTCCCTCAATGGGAAACCTGTAAAAATACATATATATCTAATTTAGCATGGAGTGTGTCTACTTCCACTATAATGCATTTAAAAACAGGGATTATGATCCTGTATATGCAATTGTTAATCCTATAAATGTGTCTGACCTGATGGTGGTCCTGTTCTTGTCCCTGTTCAAGGTGTTCAGGGGCCTCTTCTCGTTCACTCTCAACTGAATGTCGCTGAACTCTCTGCTCTTCGAAATTAACTCGATCTGTACATACAGACACTTTTGATTTTCACTCTTTGCAATGCCTTACTGCAGTCATATTTTAAATAATTTTCTTTTGCAGAACAAACACAACACAAATAACACAAATGTCACAATATTTGCTTTTGAATCAAATACATTGCTGTGTAGTCTTATGAGGAAACCTACCAGGTCAGACAAGTTCTCAGTGCCAGCCACTTTGCTGAACTGTTTCATGGTGTCAAAGGCTACACAGAACCTAGCCATCAACCTGCCGCCCTCTGCGAGGAACAAAAACAAACAACTTAACAGTTTCATGGCTCGGTTAAAAAAGAAGTGTAGATATTGGTGCAGATGCCATCCACACCACTGAACATAAGAAATTAAGAGGAAACTTAGTAGGAGCACATTGAGCATTTTGCCAATATTGCCATTTAAACCAATTTCCTCTCGACCTGTTGGTTTGATGTTGATATCCTCATCCATGTCGATCAGACCAATGGAGGACAGAGAGTTGAGGTTCTTCAGACACAGTTCTAGGAGGAGAAACAGCAATCACCTTAAACTACAATAGTGTTAGTAATGTGCACAATTACTACAATAAGCCAGAGTGAAGACAGAAAAACAGCTTGGATGATAAGTGGCTTCAGTGTAGTGTTTCAAATGCTTCAATACAGTATCTTCCTAATAGCAGCATGCTACCTTAGTCACTTCAAATAGAGAACAAACAGTTGTGGCCCACCTTGCAATTTTGCTTCGATTCCATATCTGTCTAAGTTGGCAGAGAAACCTGAAATTGGAGTCGAGACACACTGCACTTACTGGCTTTGTATACAGTCATGACAGAGAAGCTGGGCACTAATTCTAATACCATTTTCTGTGTGTTTGTGTTTTGAGCTCTGACCATAGTGTGTGGGGTTCTTGAGGGCTCTGATGTAGAGGAGGGTGGAGCGTATCCAGTCCAGAGCCATGTTCACATCACTGATGGTTTGGAGAACAATCTCAGCATTCAGGTGCTCCACCAGGTGACTGTGTAAGCTGGGGAAAGGAAGTATACGGTTACCTCATGTACTACTGTATAATCTCTCTCCGATGAGAGAGCAAGAGTCAGAGAAAGACAGGCTAAGAGAGAGAGAGAAAAAAAAAAAATATCAAGTGACCGAGCTGTATGTAATACCTGCTCTCAATGATTTCCGCCCCATTCATAAGATTCATGTACTTGTCTTTGGTTTGAAACTTGGTCATGATCACTGCAGTCGCTGATGTGTCAAACTAGAGGCAGAAAATACAAAAGTTGGTATTTCGGTTGTGCAAAGCTATCTTTCTAACTCCATTTACTGTATTTAAACATACGCTACGTCCATAACAGCTTCAGACACCTCTAAAGTAACGGAGCACTTTTAAATCACTGTAAAGAAAGGCACCTTGTGTTAAGATGTTACAGCGCCAATGAAGCAAGTGCACAAATCTGTTTTGCGGTTTTGTGATGGTGCAGCATCCCTTTCCTCCTCTGAGGTAAACCTTTTTTTTTTTTTTAAGTATTCCATTGTTATTCTGCCATTACTTGTGGTCTTCCGGCTCGGCCTATCATCTGCAGCAAGTCAGCCTCGCTGTACTCCTCACAGGAGCCTGACACATACTGCATGGTAGACTTGATCACCACCAGATGAGCTGGCAGGTTCACCCCCATGGCCAGAGTCCTGGTGGTAACTAGGGTATTGAAAATCAGACCACAAGCACAAATGAATGCCCATGAAATACAATGAAAACATGATTTCAAACTGTACCGGCAAACGCTAAAACTTTTTAATTGTTTTGCTCTATAGTGTGGCAAATTTTCTTATTTGCTATTGTTTAGAGAAGCACAAATTAGTCGTCATAGAACCAGTATCAGTGGATTATCTTTATTGCTATATGGAAATGCCAAATCCATATTTTAATTATTCTTTTGTGTTACCTATAAGATTCCTAAAACTTGTGCATATCATTTAAAGTGCTCATATTATGCTCATTTTCAGGTTCATAATTGTATTTAAAGGTTGTACCAGAATAGGTTTACATGGTTTAATTTTCAGAAAACACCATATTTTTGTTGTACTGCACATTGCTGCAGCTCCTCTTTTCACCCTGTGTGTTGAGCTCTCTGTTTTAGCTACAGAGTGAGGCATCGCACTTCGGTTCAGTTTGTGAACAGTGTTTTCTGTTGGAGATGGTAAGTCCCTTTGGGGTGGACTTTGGGCTTTTTCACTTTGTAAACCTATAACGTACACAAAAAAGATATATAACACAATAAAAGAAAGGGGAAGAAGCCAAAAAGCATAATATGAGAACTGTAATATGAGTAGGAAACTATTGTATATTGCTATTGGTTTAAAAACATCCTAGTAGAGGTCATGTCAGTGTAGTAAGTCATACTCTCTGCAATTTATATTTCTATTGAACAGGCATGGGCATGCTTTTTTGACACACCCCTATAGTTACAAGCTTGGGCTGAAGCCTTGCAATGTTTCAACACGATATGGGTGAAGTTCTGTACGACTCAGTTGTTGTGATACCTGTGAAACTTGTATTTCCTGTTTATGTCTGATGATCATGTTGCACACTAATCACATATCTATTTACAGCACAGGATAAAACTGTACTAGTGAGAATCTCACAGAGGACAGGCAGGTCTCCCATAGTGAAGGCCTCTTCTATCAACTTCCTATCAGACAAGTCAACTCCTGCATGGTGGTAACCAACTCCTAACATCACCAGATCTAGACCACAAACATAACACCAAATAATGTTATACAGTTGATAATTTAGAGCCATAATCAATTGAACATGTACTTTTTTTTACTGGTTCTGGACCATAGACTGTAAAAATAATTAACGAAGCTTCGGGCCTGCAAAGTGAAGTCAATGCGCAAGTGCCTTAAACCTGCATTTTATCTAATTTCCAGCAGTGGGCGACTCCACTGGTTGCAAAAAGAAGTCTATGGGAAAATGGCCCTACTTCTCACTTGCTATTTTTATGTCTTCTTCAACACAGCATGATGTTCACTTTGTAAATTATGGTCCCATTTATTTTTAAAAAGACGATAAAGCAGGGAGGCTTTGAGGGCGTGGCTACACGCCGACCTGTCAATCACGACAGAGGCTTAGCAATGCTAACCATGACACTGTGTACATTAAAATAGACCTGAAGTTGTTTTTGGATGCTGTCTGTGTTTTCATCCTGAACTTTGACCCTCTCACTGTGTGTTTTCACTTCACACAAAACTTTCACTCAAAGTTAATTGGGACATTTTGGTTGGGACCATAAACAAAACAAACCACCACTGGCTTGGCCGTATCCGGTTGCAAAAAACCAAGATGGCGACGCCTGTATCGCTAAACTCAAGGCTTTAAAACAGTACACACACCAATGGGTGACATCACAGATGCTATGTCCAATATTTTTGACAGTCTATGGTCTGGACTTAAAGTCTGCATCTGGTGGATCTTGACATTCATGTTTAAAAAGGGTACTTACCTCTCAGTTTTGAATCCAGAATAGCGCCTGCATATTTCATCAGCCTTAACATATTACAAAGTCACAAAAAGTCAGACTCAAACTTTTTACTAAACTGAACTAAATGTGTTGATGACTGAAGACGTTATGGATAAGTAAGAACAATACCTTTGCTTGTGCTCGATGCTCAAAATGAACCGAGCATCCTTGGCCAGAACTGCAGCGGACTGCTGGACTCCTTTCCTTGTAGAGCAAAACTACAGAATAACATAATTACTCTATAGGTCGTGAAGAAATCTAATCCCACCATCCTGATTAACTCTTAATAACCTTACAAGCTTGTTTAATGCCGGAAGAAAAAAAGAAGAAGTTTGTCTTAATTTCCATACCCACCACTAATGCAGGCTTCTGGTCAGAGTACGTTTGTATGATGTTGGCCATCTTGTAGTTGAGAGACAGGTCAAACTTGAACTCTGTTTGGTTCGGGCTGCAGGGGAATCCCAGCACCACCTTCCTCAGCTTCACTGGACGGTGGCTCTCGTCAAAGTCCAGATATGTAGCTGGACCACTCTCGTTAGACAGCCAGTCTGCTATCTAATAACATAACGTAGCAGACAAAACAATGCTCTGATTACTGATTTACACTGGAGTAGGGATGGGCGATAGAGAGGATATGCAATATAAACCATACAAAATTGGCCTACGATAGTTTGTAATTATATTGCGATAATTCATGTTGATGACGCAATCTACCCGTGAAGTTTAGAGCCACGAGCTGCAACCATAGACAGTGTATAAACGGCTGCAACCATAGACAGTATATAAGAACTACAATGTGTCATCGTCATCTTGAGTAAACATGGCTGAAAGCGAAACAAGGAGATGGTGAAAAAGACCGGTGCAACATCCATTATTTGGACTTGGTTTGGATTTAAACTGCTACAACAAGTGTGTGTGCATGTGTGTGTGTGTGTGTGTGTGCAGCGGCGGAGTGGGACCAAAAAATGTACCGGGAAGTTTACCGCCCCCGACGTACGGGTTGAGCAGAGGCTGCACAGTTTGACAAGCAGGCAGGGGCGCCAGGCCGCTGGATGGTGTTGCTAACAACTTGCAATGTATAAGTATTATCAGACCGGCCCACCAGGAAAAGTCCCGACTCTCGCCGTGTGTGTGTACGTGCTCAAATGCATTACATTAGGCTGCAGGTAAGAAACTGTTTGAAATATGTTTTTATTTAAAGTATCTGTGCATTTTTGCCTAATACTGAAAGTAATTTCAGTACAGTGTCTGTTCCTTAACTAAACAGACACCAGTTTTTCCTGTTCTCTGCATCTTGGGTGGCATTTAAGAACCAAGGATTTCAACTAACTAAGTGTAGTGCCTTTTAGAATGGTTTGCACTAAAGAGAAGACACCCAATACTTCTTTGTCAAAGTTTTTGCAACTAGTGTACGTGAATTTTATTTATCTGCAATATTATGTTGTATAATTACAGTTTTGAACAATAAATGTTCTCAAAACAACATACGTTTCTTTCTTTAAAAAAAAAAATACATTTAGCAGCTTGGTTTTCCTTAGGGTCTATGTAACCTGGTCTGAAATGGTTCTATTATAATTTATATATCGCGATATATATCGTTATCGCAAGAGGCTGCAATGTATATCGCAATATGGATTTTAGGCCATATCGCCCATCCCTACACTGGAGATACAGTACAAACACAGAACTGTGTCTGTGCATTAAAGTGCAGTGACTCAGTGAAGTGTCATTCTTACTTTGCTGCTATTTTCATGCATTTTTCTTACTTAATCACATAACACATACACATAAGTACTCCAATTAACCAATTTATCTATGAATATTTTTGATGAATTTGCTCACACTGCATTTGGAATTCTTGTGTCATAAACAAATGTCTGCCACGCCACTTACATCAGAGGGGTTGGGTATGGTGGCTGATACAGCCACAAACCTCATAGAGAGGCCTGTGTCTGGATTCTGTGCTGTTCTGTAGGCATGTACGGCCTTCATCCTGCTCACCACAACTTCCAGCGTGGCACCACGGGTCGCATCCTTCACCACATGCACCTGGGAGAACAAAATGTGTCATTTTACAGATTATTTGATTAGAAACATCTTAAAGGCACAGCAGAGAGGTTGGTATGTAGGTAAAATTAAATTAAGCTGTCCTATGTGCATCACTGTATTCCATTATTAACATGAGGAGGTGCATCTCAGTCAGGAAGAACTACATAAACAGGCTGTATACACTCTCATAATAGGCCCAGAACATGATGTGCTATAATTTTTAATGGGTAACCTCAAGTGAAATTAAGTGCTCAGGGCAGAGGCAAACGATGTGCCATCACACAGTGTGGCATAATAAAACACATTGTAGACATTTCATTTTCTGACACAGTGAGCATCTACCACCATGCAGGCAGATTATAAGACACTAAGGGCCAGATGTACGTACATTTGCGAACGTAGCGTTATCAGCACCATGGCCAACCCACAGAAAGAGCACGCTGTGATACTTCAGTTTATTATTTTATTCAGTCTTATTTACCAAACCTGCAGTTCATCGGGTAATCAGCGACCCTCAGATCTCTGCAGGGTAAATCCATACATCTAGCTAGTTTATCTGTCCAATCTGAGTTTTCTGTTGCACGACTAAAACAGCCTTTGAACGTACACAAGTTCTTTCCCGAGGCTGTTTTGCTGAGGCACCGTGGCTCCGTCCGGAACTTAGCACCGGCCAAGACGATTGTGATTGGTTTAAAGTAATGCCAACAAACCAGAGCATGTTTTTCTCCTATCCTGGAATGCTGTGTGGATTGAAAATCAAAATATCTGACCTCATCGATAAGAAAGAGCCTGACTAGCTGCAGCAGACAGTTGTCCTTCCATTTTCTGGTCATGCTGTCCCATTTTTCCTGTAAAAAAAAAAAGTAAATACATACAACATTGCGTATTCAAGTGAAACTTCAGATCACAATTTTATTTTTGATTCTCGTCTTTCCTCTTCCTTAATTTTGGTCGCATGTGTTTAATTAAGACGCAGTATGGTGTCACACACAGGCGTGGTCAGGATGATGTGGGAGTCCTGAATCTCAAAGAAGTCATCAATCTCTGTGTCGCCTGTCAGCTCCTTACAGTTCAGCCCCAGGGGACCAAACTTCTTCTTCCAGCTCTCAAAGCATTGACTGCAGAGAGCTTTGATAGGGGCCACTGGCAAGAACAAACAGAAGAAAAGACAGCTCTTTGCATCTCAGAAACACCCTAAATGTATAACTGAATCAAAAATTAAAAGCACGCTTGAATTGATACAGTAATCTTGCCAGTTGAGAAAATAAAAAGTGCAAGTTTCAGGAATTCTTCTAAACTTTCTGTGTAGGAATAATTCCCCCCAATACTGAGACTGGAAAATACAGCTTTTTAGATTAAATGATATATATATATTTTGTGAATATAAAGAATTACTCTAGGCCCACTCTATTCAGGCTGGAGCTTTTTTAAATGTATTAACAGGGTCTACATAATATTATGCTCACTGTAGACAGCTTTGACGTCTCTCCAGGGCTCTGGGGTCTCCATCAACAGACGAATGATGGCCAGCTCAAACAGCACTGTTTTACCAGACCCAGTAGGAGCACATGCCACAAAGTTCTTACCCGTGTAAAGAACCTGTTAACAAACCAAACAAATACAAACTATCTTGTATATTGTATAATAATAATTCATAATTATAAAAGGTTTACTAATAATGCTTACATCATCAAGTGCTTTGGACTGAACGTAGTTGAAAAAGGGGAAGTCCTTGAAGATGGATCTGAACTTTGCTGCTGTGTTAGCATGGTTTAGGAAATCAAATCACATTACTTGTGTAATTTAATTCCAAGCATTCTAGCCCTGTTCAAACACGGTCTAATGATTTCAAATGGTGTTGACCTACACAACAACAGAAAGGATACGGATTTCAGAAACTGGTCGCAAAACTCCAGACCCAGAGGATCCTAAAATGTGCACAATCAAAATGTAAGATAATTTCATTTTCAGTCAAACTTTCACTGATTCCACTCATTCAAACTTGATGTTGATATGAAATGTTTAACATTTTTGAAGGGTGTAAAAGCAAGGGATTTCATTTTGTAGTGAAATATGTAGTAAAACTGCAGAAATGACGGAAGTATGTGGTTACAAAGGTTTGGACTGTCACTATCTACAGCTTCTACTGTTTTACAATCCACCACCTAGTGACCAGCATGCTGCATTGCAATGAAGCGGTCAATGAGGGGAGCTCACCTCATTTAACCTCATCACACCCAAACGCAATGTGGCAGCTGCTGCCACGACTAGACGTGGGCATGCTCATTAGCTGCGCCACTTTACAGAAGCTTTATGAGTGTTATTTGGTGGACCAGTCGTAGACTATGAGCACAGGGCCTGTCTGTGTCTGTGTCAATGCAGTGCAGCACCTTGTATGTGAAGCGGCTGCGGCGTCATGGGCGGAACGAAGGCTCTCTTTGTGCCCTGCATCTCAGCATGTGCCGCCTTCTGCGGGGGTCGGCCACTCGCTGCAGATGAGCCCAGAGGAGGGGGTGGGAAGGGGGAGAAAGGAGGAGCTGCCTGGCTAACTGTCGCCCGTGGCGGCTGAAGAGGAGGAGGCCCTGTCGCCATGGTAACCGGACTGAGAAAAGTTTGAGGTCTGGATGTTGTCTGGCTGCTGCTGCTGCTGCTTCTGAGGTCATCTGTGTTTGACAAGTCACCTCCACTGTTCAACACCTGAACCTTGAACAAGCTGTTGTGGGAGGGAGGGATTGGAGGATACGGAGAGAATAAAGAATTGATAGAGAAAAAATATTGCTGCTGCTGCAAGCTTGGAGGCTTATGTGAAGAAGCAGCCTATGGGGGATGGTTGAGCATCTTTTCTTCGTAATGTACTGTAGTTCTATCTTAACTAAGCATGTCATGGATTTCAACAATTTGAGGGATTAAAGAGTGCGTCAGCACTACTAATTACATTTTTGGACAGCGAAAAACTAGAAACATGCTTTCATATTGTGCAAAACATCAATCCTGCTAATCTAAGCATTTTTTTAATTATGTTCTGCATCTGCCTCCAAGAAGAGACAAGGCTCAAGGCCACATATCAATCTTTGCCAGTTATTATTATTACAAAGCTTTCAAATCATACTAACGTCACAGCTTTACCTTAAAGGTCCAGTGTGTAACATGTTTAGTTGTTCATTATCAAAATCTGTTTTGCCCGTTGACAAACTTGTCTTTTTTATGAATATTTACCACCACCATCAATTCCAAGTATTCCTTTTGGCTTGAAATTTTACATTTGCATTCGTATAAACTGGGGTAGACGCTCCATATTCATGCGCCATCTTGACATACGTTAGCCGGTAAGGGACATACTGCTCCGCCTTTCGCGTTTTCGCTGTCACACGATAAACTCATAGGTGCTGCTAATGGGTATCGTAGCTTCCCAGCTGGCAAGTTTGAAGAAGGAAACATGGAGGACCACACGTATTCAAAATCCAAATTTCAGGAACAAGAGTCTTCTTCTTCACCCAGAAAAAGGATATTGAAAAGAGCAAGACACCGGCTTTTTAAAGCGTGAAGGCTACCGTAGCTGTGATACGTACTTTGAACTGCGCGGCTGCGAGAGAGTTGATTGCGATATGTGATCTCAAACGCTAGATGGAAGAAATTCCCACACATTGGACCTTTAATGGCAGATACAAAATTAAAGCTATGATAGGCACTTCATTCATTTGCGTTGTTGGGCAAAAAAATCCATAATATTTTTTCAGCGTATTGTAATTCAAGTGATCTGAAATAAAAGTTGATTTCTGCATCTCCTGTTGGCTTTGTTTTCAGGCTTTAGAAAAATCTAACCCATGACGGGAGACTTTGGCCAATCACAGGTGATTTCAGAGAAAGATTGGCTGTTCTGTGCATGCATATGCCCGTTACTGTACTTTAAATTCTGGCGGGTTTTTTGCATATTACCCACTGCAGCTTTAATTCTGGGACGGTCGCATGATGGAAGGTAGACCTAGCATAATCTCCACAGTACTGTGTCAGCACTGGAGAAAGGTCTGGCTGCACCCATTATCATTCTGGTATTGTGGAAAAACGCTCTGGCTTGTTTGTATTTTTAAATTTTATAAATTTTTTTAAACCAATCACAATAGTCTTTTGGCGGCGCTAAACCCAGGATGCAGCAACGCTGCCCTTGCAAAATAGATAGTGGAGATTGCGGAAGGGGAGGTAAATTCCATCTGAAATAGGCGCCCAATGGCTGGCTTATACCAACAGTCTACATCCGGTAAGTCAAATTTGAACGTTTCATTTTCTCTGTCTCTCTATCTTTCAGACAGGCAGCATTATTACACGAGCATAACCACAGTGTTTACAAAAGTAAAAAATAATTAAAAAAAAAAAAAAAAGGGAAAAACAAGGTGTACAGATATTAGAATAAAAACCTGTTCATTTATGAATTAAATTCATGTAATATGAATAAATCAATGAATATGTATGTATATGTAACAAATATTTTTTATAAAATGTTAGCTAATTTATAGTTTCATCATTTCAGTTTTATTTATGTGACATATCACTTTCGATGATAATAATAATAATACATTTTATTTAAAAGGCGCCTTTCTCGGCACTCAGGGATACAAAAGACATACAGGGATACAAAAGACATTAAAATTAATGAAAATTTATTAAAAATGATGGGAATAATTTTATTGTAATTTAATAATTATAATGGCCAGTGTTTACTTCGGGACAATTTAAATTGTATTTTGCTACGGTGGTGAAAAAAGTTAAGTTAGAGCCCTGCCCCAAGTGGAGAATTCTTCTCATCTTTCAAAATATGTACTACAGGGTGGCCGGGTTAGCTTGGTTGATAGAGCAGGCGCACGTATGTGGAGGTTTACTCCGCAAAGCAGCGGCTGTGGGTTTGACTCCGACCTGCAGCCCTTTGCTGCATGTCATTCCCCCTCTCTCTCCCCTTTCATGTCTTCATCTGTCCTGTGAAAATAAAGACCTAAAAAGCTCCAAAAATAATCTTTAAAAAAAAATGTACTACAGGGAGACTGTCTGAAAACTATGTGCATACACTCCTTAATTCACAATAATGTAAATGCTGTCTCGGCAAATAACTGACACTTGCCTTCTCCGTAGAGGTGGGCTTTTGCTGCAGTCCAGAGACAAACCCCTCCTGCTGATGGCTGCATGACCAGAGTCCTGCAAGGTTTCATCTCCACTTCTGCCACTTTGGCAGTCATCCCTGAACCCTTCACCTCCCCAAAAGACATCAGATCTTCTATTGCTGCCACTATGAGTGTCCTCAAAAATGTTCTCATCATTGTTAAAACTGTAAGGACTGTTGCTTTTTGATGGTAAAACCTTAAGGCCAGCTGATCCCTTAAAAGGAGGCAGGAATTTCTTGGGTATCTGTGAGAAACCTGTGAGTAATATTGAAAAGGGAGAGAGTTTCATGAAACAAAGTTGTTAGTAACTGTAATTTGGTGCCTTTTATGGGTGTGACTCTCAAATTTAAGGTTGACTATTTTGCTATTTCACTTGCTGACGAAAATAATTTACAGCAGCGAATTTACCATTCCAGATGTACTAGGGATTATTAAAATATATCATAAAACCCTAATCCCAGTTTGTTTAGCCAAGCCAAGGAATATTGAAAAAGCTTCAAGCTATTGTGTCTGTGAGTCACGATGTTAAATTTAGTAGGGCTTCAATAGGCCAGAAACTGAGCAGTTTACTCAAGTCAAGTGAAAAGGAATTCACCCTAATCCAGAGCACAACATACTGTATAAGGTGGAGAGAGACTCTGCCTCCTTCTGCATATCCTGAGTGGATGGAACCTGAGAAAGAGATGGAGGCACTTCCAGCTGCCATGGGCTGACCTCCTGGTGCAGTGGCTTTCTGTCAAATACAGTCCACAGGGGGAAACATTAATTCAGCTGTGAGAGGAAAAAGGAGAGAGAGAGGGGAGGATGTTTTTTTACTCACACTTTGTGGACAACGGGTTTCTCAAAAAACAGATTGTCCAGGGATAAGGTGCAGTCATCAGAGTCTCCCATCTCATCAGATCATGTAGGTGCTCACACATTTGATTGCAAAGCAGGGCAATGTCGGTCAATCACTATGGATCCTGGTTGGGGAAATCTGGCTAAAAGAAGAAAATAAACCAGATATACTTATATGGATGCAAAAATGAACCAATACATATATTTGTAGCCATGTATTTACAATATAACGTATGTGGCTGAAATTTTGTTAGCGGTTGAATGAGAGGAAGAAGCTATTGTTGCTGTAAGCTCGGAGGCTTTTAAGGTTTATTTTGTTGTGTGGCAACATGATAAACATGAAAGATGGTTTACCATCTTTTAATATTTCTCTCATGACATATCATAGGATGTCAAGACTTCAAATGATGTACAGTTGATTACCTTATAATTAATTAGTGTATGTATTTAAACTATTTGAGGGGTTAAAGAGAAAATCACATCTTAAGTTGCATTACATTTTTGGGACACGCAAATAAAACTGTAAATGGATATGGGGCTTTCATACAGCACAACTATAGACAGCAATATTCCAGCTGATTTAATTTAAATTTAAGCATTTAATTAAGCTAAAGTTAACGTTACTTATAAGGTGAGATAGGACCGGCCTGAATGCTCTATAAGTAACATTGGCATACCTGCTAAACAAAGATTTATAGACATTTTCTTTTACACTATGAGTGGTGTAACGTTAGGTAAGTATCTCAAAGTAAAATACTTAATTATGTAACTACATTTCCTGGCTAAAACAGTGAAGGAAACTGGACTTTTCTAGCTCTAGCTAAAGCTAAAGCGTTAGCTAGTGAACAACCAGCTAGCAACATTTAAATATGACATGTTAACCATTAGTTAGCTGCAATAGTAATGTTAACAATAGCTGCAACATCTTAAGCAAGGACCTGCATGCAAGTTATCAGTAGTATTTTCTCGCGGTGTAGCTAACGTTAACGTTACCTACCAGTGATAATGAATACATTTACTCCGTAGACATTAAAACTCTGCTGTTCGGTGAGAGCTTGACCCCACTACATTTGACCAGCATTTAGCGCCTCTTTATCGTGTTCGCGCGAGATTGAACCTCCCATTATTATACAACAAGTAGATCCGACCAGGTAATCTGATTGGTCAACTAGACATTTAGAACGTGCACAGCATGCTCATCACTAAAACTATTACTCCGCAATTTCCATGTCAACAATCCGATCAAAAGCTGTTTCTGAAACATTTCACGAACCACCGGACACAGAAGCTCTCTCACATAGTTATATAAAGTGATTCATCGGACTAGCTAAATGAGTTAGTCTTATTATACAGGAAATGTTTAGATCACATTAGCTGTGCCGGTGAGTCCGTGACAATGCGCTATTATTTAAAAATAGCCAACATGTGAAGTTTGCGGACATAACTAACGATCTAACTTTAGTCACGAAAATAATATTTTTTTCCCGCATATATTAGTAACAACAAAAATAAGCTGACAAAGTAGCTTTGTGTTTGTATGTGCGGTATATATTCGGTTTGGTAAATCCGAAGCCGTTAGCTAGGGACTAGAAATCCTCTGTTGTTTATTTATTGATTCATTTTGTCTCATAACATGAATACAATTTTTCTGTTGGTGACGTTGTATAATCCAGACTGTAAATCGCAAAATTATGCTAGAATGTGGTTTAACTTTTGTTTGCTTTAATATTGCTAAAGTATGTAACAACCAATTTATTAGCACATTTCGACTAACAGTATGTTACTGCAGCTAGATCTTATAAAACATCATTGAGCTAGACAGAAAAAAAAATATTGTATGTAGCTACATTTTCTTGCCAAAATGTGAGTAGGCCAACTATAACAGATGCTTCATGCTAAGTTAATTTTAAAAAAAATGAAGTCTGTTCACACCACACACAATGTTTTCTGTTTAAAACACACGAGGCTGAACTGGCTAATCACCGTCTACGAAAGCAACAAAGACCCGAAGACAACCATGGGGGGTTACATCTCTGCTGTGTTGGCATAACGTTACAATGCTTGTCTGTGCGTCAGTGACAAGTTTTATAGCAAAACTCAATGTATTCTTTAATTGAACAAACCAAATAATAGCTGAAGTTTCAATTTATTTTATCAATTAAAACGGCGATTAACCGCCATCAACCTACAAAAAAAAAAAATCTGCTACTCAAAGGAGATGGTCATTAACTCGTTTTTTTATGCCTCCTATCTGGAGTGAACCATTACAAATCTTTCGGGGGGGGGGGGGACATGGCGCCGACTCGTGGCATTACGTGACGAAAATATACGAGACAACGAGTTGCGTACCTTTTTAATTATAGCTGTTTTGTCAAACAGTAACACAAATAAACTTAATAATTGGAGCATGTCTTTGTTCTGTTAATTTAGAGACAATTGTATGTACGGTTACCCGCACAAAAGAAATGCTCTGTCCCACACCAGACCACCACGGAAAATGGCGACTGTGAAATAGATGGAAGACGAAAGTAAGAAATTATTCAATGCAGCGTTTAAATTGTGCCCTGTCTCCATCCGCACCGCTCGGAGGTAACGTGTGTTTGTTTTTAATCATTTTATTGATGTCTGTGTAGTGAGTAGCGAGGGGCGATTGCCATTAGCTATAGTTTAGCCTGAGGAATAGGTTTTGGTATGGATCAGCCTAATGGAATGGTCTGCAGCTCCAGCAAGCAGCATCCAACAACACAGCGTGATATAAACGAAATGCAATGACACCCTTACGGGACATAGTGTAAATAATCCAATTTGCTCTTGATGAAGGTACATATGTAAACATATCATAACTACTGTGGGTTGGCATATAACTGAACTAACGTTGCTGTGTTGAAAGTTTTAGCTCTGTACAAAATCCACAACCGCTCATCAAAAAACATTACGGGGTCCATCTCTTTGCAGTTTTGGTGCTGCTGTAGATGTAAGAAACACCTCTCCTCTGCCACAGGAGTATTCACTTGGTATGACACTTTTATTGCCCTTCAAATCCAAGACCTCTCACTCCTGCGACCTTGTAGCGTTATAAATGGCCACAATTAATCATTTGAGCAAAGTGTCAAGTCGGCTATATTTATTTTGTAGTCGATCAGTCCTGTTTGGGCCAAGAAGTTAACTCTTGTGATATTTTAAGTAACTAAACAGTTTACTTTTACATCAAACAAGCACATCAACCAAGAGCTATACCAATTGCAAACTGTAGCTCGTAAAACGTAGGTAACATTCAAGACAATATTGGTCTTGTAAAAGGCCTGAATTTCACTGTTAACGCTTCTGACCTTTGCTAAAGCATGCATGCCTAAAGTTGTAGCCTAATTATCATCTACACCAGATGGTTAAACATCTTAACCATCACTGATTTAGATTTGCATCTAACTGATGATTTCTTTCATTAATTAATCTGTAGATTATTCGCTTTATCACTTGGATGATACAATGTCAGAGAACAGTGAAAAATACCCCTTACATTTCGTTAAACCCAAGGCGATGTCTTCAAATTACTTGTTTTGGCCGACTAACAGTCCAAAATTAAGTCTAAATTTTAAAAAAAATGTAAGCCTAGCAGCTTTTAAAGCAATTTCAAGTGCAAACCTGCATCTAGCTAGGTTTGTAAATGGCTAACACAATTACTTTAGCGGTCCAGTGTGTAACGTTTTAGTTGTTCATTATCAAAATCGCTTGTCCTTTTTTAACGACTATTTACCCCCACCATCAATTCCAAGTATTCCTATTGGCTTGAGATTTTACATTTGCATGAACTGGGGTAGACCCATTTACATATATGGGTAGACCATACAGTATATAGGCATATAGGTAGACCATTGACATATATATAACATTGACATATATAAGAGGTAGATGTCGGTACACGATCCGTTCTGCCTGCACGATCCGTTCTACACATGCGCAAAATGTTCGCGCATGCGCTGTTGTACGAGGATTTACGACACTGCACGATCTGTTCCACGCTTTCCGTGTCGCACGCGCTAACGTTAGTTGATGCTCCGGCCACAGCCAAGCTAACGTTAGTTTAGCTTAAAGTAGCTGCAACCGCTAGCTGAGACAGCATGTAATAACTTTAAAAGACCCTCAAAATAAAACTTGAAAATAAACGTTAACATATATAACAGCTGTTACGTCGCATTTCTACTTTACTTGTGCTCATTTAAATAATACAATCACTCAATATTTGTCTTTATTGTTATTACTGTAAAGTTTTAATGTAGCTGTAGCCTGCTTCTCCCATTAAGTTTAAGTTTTTAACATCATTTTAGACTGAATCTAGCTGTCAGCTAGTGGGTTAGCCAAATTAGCTGTTAGCTAAACTAACGTTAGCTTCCGGTGGAGGCTAGCCAGACGCTAGCGTGGATCAGATCGCGAGGTCGTAAACAGTATTATCTTGCGTAGCATGCGGAGAACGGATCGTGCAGCGAACGGATCGTTTGTATTTTTTTTTATTCAATTTTTTATATATATATATATATATATATATATATATATATATATATGACAGTAGATGCTCCATATTCATGCGCCATCCTGAAATACGTTAGCCGGTAAGGGACATACAGGACATACTGCGCCACCTTTCATGTTTCCGCTGTCACATGATAAACTCACAGGTGCTGCTAATGCTGCTAAGGGATATCGTAGCTTCCGGCCAAGAGGTAGCCGCTTTAAACGCAAACCTCGCGGAGCCATTTTGTTTGTTAGCAAAGGTATCACCTCTTGTTAGCATTCCACTGACCGCCATTTTTTTTTACGTCACTTGACTGCGAATAACTTTACATCTGAAGCGTTTAAAGACTCTATTTGTCCATTGTTTAATTCTAAAGAAACACGACAATGTCTAAAAGGCGCCATTACCTTGTACTCTACGTTATAGCTCGCGCAGGGACGTTTTTGTAAAAATACGCTAACGATTGTGTCAGAACCAAGTGACTTACTGTCGCACAGTAGAGGAATTACCGTATAGTACAGGAGAAGCCCCGGCAGTTTCGACTTTTACGTTGCGTTTAGGTTTAATTACTAATGTTAACTAGCATGTTAGTAAGCAATAATTAGCCTGTGCTTATGTTATCTCCTTACATATACCTACACTCTCCGTCTCTGTAAGATTGGAAATGATTGAGATTTCTCTTGGCACAGCTACCAGAAGACTTCACACTTTCAGAGGAGGGTGCCCGTCACGCTACATACGTTGTCTCTGTCAGTTGGAGGCTGCGCAGTAAAGGAAGAGATCACCGGAAAAGTGCTTCTAATAGCCTTCACTGGTCTCCGTCCAGAGCAACGGGGTCTATTGGTCCATTAATATATATGTCAATGTTCCCGGCCCCGGCAAGTTTGAAGAAGGAAACATGGAGGACCACACGTATTCAAAATCCAAATTTCAGGAACAGGAGGCTTCTTCTTTGACCAGAAAAAGAAAAACGATATCGAAAAGAGCAAGAGACCGGCATCATCAGAAATCAGCGTGAAGGCTACCGTAGCTGTAATACGTACTTTGAACTGCGTGGCACAAGAGACATTGCGATATATGATCTCAACGCTAGATGGGAGAAATTCCTACACATTGGACCTTTTAAAAAGGCTAACATGATTACTTGCAGTATAATGAATATATAACACAATCCAAAAATGTATGACAGATCCATCTACTGTTGTGTTGGTGCTAAATCAATTATTGCGCAGTAGGCATCTATGGCGGGGCCAGTGGAACATTTACCATAGAATCATAAATACAATTATAGCGGAGATGTGGCTAAAACATTTAAGAGTTTGTCCTTCGTACCCTCAGTGCAAACTTTGTAATCAAATACATGCAAGTACACATTCCTGGTAAATTACTTTGTATTTCTATTGCTTACCTCACAATCGTTAGATTTGTTTATAGTTCCCGCCATATTCAGAGTTGTAAAACCCTGTCACAGCCCCCTGATTGTTTTTTGTCTAAATGCCCCCTATCACCATACATTCATACTAATACACAAAACCTCACCACGGCCCCTGATCCTGATCAGATTTTTAAAATATTGAATATCTGCCGATACAGAGTCCTGATCCGATACTTGTCTTTGCCTAGATAATAGAGTTGGGCCGATTTCTGGTTTGTTCGGTCCTGTGTACGAGGTTAAACCGGTTTAAATTTATGCTAACTGGTTGAACCTGCATTTGTCACTACTAATATATAAGTGTTTAATGAAACGTCAATGGCGATATTAAACAAGGAAAAACCTCCGAAACTAGAGTCGTATAAAAAGTGGGCGGTCACTGTTGAGCTCTATTGCCATGTTGGTGTAGTTTATAGCTTGCTTAATTTCTTATTGGGGCTAAACGTTAGCTTCAGTGTAGCGAAGCTTCATTTACTGTAGAAAAACTGGTAACGTTAGCTTAGCTCGCTAAACTTTCCAATAGCCTGTTTAACACTGCTAATAAGAAATATGACAATGTCAGTAACATAATGTTTGTATACACTAATGGAGCCGCTACTAGTGTCTGACGGCAACTTACTGCCAAGTGGCTCTGTGAAGGAGATCGGTAGCAGTGGGAACATGGGTGAGGCCGAATACCGCCGAACTGTGCACGCTGTTTGTTCAACGTTACTAGAAAGTTCATGTGTTTTTTGGGGTGACAAGATTAATACCTGGCAGAAAGTCTCAAAGAAAACTAAAACTAAAATGGAAATATTTCAGATATCAAGCGGACGAAAGAAGTAAACCAAAAAAGACGAGGCAAATTGTATACACCTAACCAAAGAGTTACTGTAACCAAAGATACTAAACCATCTCAGTTATTTTTGTGAATAACAATTTTTATTTAATGTTAACACAATACACAAAACATACAATTTGCAACATGAACATAGACCCGCTCCCCTTCCTCATCACCACCCACCCAGACAAAGATCAAGAAAAGAGGAGAGTAACTACAATATTCAAGACCATACAACAAAATGATAACAAAATAGACAAACTATAAACCAAATAAACATAGGTATAAATGACAACACCCAATGACACACTATGAGCTAGGGCTGGAGCTATGTTGTCTGGAGTCCCTACAATCATTATGAACTTAGTGCGACACCTAGTCGTAAAATTACGTGTAATGTTAGGCTTGATATCAAACCAGTTTGAAAATGTTTACAGCCGCCGAAGCCTACTAGAAAATAGAGCTGCACGCCGTTTTTCTATAAACAAAGTAGCTAAAAAATGTCTTCACCGTAATACATTCTTAGTGCAGCTAGCATTTTTGTAAAACTCGCATATAAAATCAACTTCTACTTATAATGGTGTAATCATAGATATTGTTCTATATTAGGGTTTGGCATAGAGAACCGATTCCTACTTGGAATCGTTTAAAAAAATTACGATTCCATCGGAATCGTTTCTTTATTGGAATCGTTTGGAGGATTTGGTATCAAATCGGATCATGGGTTCCAAATTTAACATGCGCAAGTTTGGGGTTTCCGTAGCGGCCAGGCGCTTGTGTTGCAGCCTTGGAGCACAGTAACTCTAGTGTGGCTTTATTTTACATTGAAAAAGCCCTGTAAAACTGCAAACCACCAGTGAATCAAAATAGAACTTTCCTCTTATTTGTGAAATAAGCATGTGACCCGTTTCAACGCCACCCCTCAAAGAATTGAAATCGAGAATCGATAAGAACCGGAATCGAAAGGAAGAATCGGAATTGGAATCAGAATCGTTAATATCCAAACAATGCCCAACCCTATTCTATATCTGTGGGTGTAATAGCCTTTATCTTTAATATTTAGTTACAAAAAATAAATCACAAATCCACTGATTTGTGTATGAGATTGCAAGTGAATGTTGGGACTGTTTTTGCTTTCTAGTTTAAAATACTTCCACACTGCTGACATTTTAGACATGTTAATAAGTAATGGCAAGTTACTTGCGAGTTTATGTTGTTCCGCAAATTGTGCTAAGCTGACGTAAACGATCGGAGTAAGGTGATCGGGGTGACTGCCAATACCCAATCAGTTAAAAAATGCCCATACCGGCTCCAATCCAATACTTGCGATCTTGATGGGGACATCTCTAGTTTCAGTTGAACCTTTGGGATGCTACAGTAATAACTGTGGATTTTGTAGTCAAACATGAATATCTAAGAAGGCTTTACTTTTCTTTTTTCAGGTCATGGCAGCTGAAATGTCATGTCTGACAGGTGTTGATGAAGATGACAAAGATGCAGATCCTGAGATCAATGCTCTCACACTCCTTCAAGAGCCAGTGAGAATGGCACAAGAATCGGCCTCTTGCACCGATTCTTTTGGCAAGCCTTCTCTGAAACAAAACGTCAATAGTGTCCTAGATGTTCTGTCAAACACAGATATGTTGTCTCCAGTTGGCCTGGGAAATGGACCTTCCTCGCATCAGGCTACACAAGCGCATGAACTCAACAGCATCTCCACAGAGAAAGAGGAGGCAAAGAGCATCACCCCACTAAAAACGGTGCAGGAAATTGACACTGCAGGGATTTGGGGTTTTGATGTAGACTCACCGGAGAACTCAGTGGATAATTTTAGTGGTGCCAGCGACCTTCATTGGGACCCTCACAAAGAGTTTATGCAGTTTCTTTGGGAGAACCATGGTGATTCCCCTGGTGAGGAGCCTAAAGATGAAGTCCTTCCTGCCAATAGCCAAAGGAGAAGGAAACGGAAAATGGACATGGTTGTCATGGTGGATCCCTCAGAAGACCTTTACCCTGATCTGAGCTGCAAGTCATCTGAGGATTTGTCTGATGCTGAAGACCAAGAAGACTCTATTCCTGTCAGAAAAGTCAGAAAGTCAAGGAATTTCTCCCAGTCACAGTCATCACCAACAGGGAAAGTTTCTAAGTATCCAAATGGAACTGTAAAGGCCATCAAGGAAATTCTTTACAATGCACCTGCAAGAAATTCACATGAGAATAGTATAGGTCATGGGCTTTCACCATTGAAGGGGAGGCTCGCCATGAATTCCCATTCAGAGGACAAGCCATCATGTTACCCTTGCTCAAAATGCAAGCTTATTTTCAAGAAAGAGCATCATTTGCATCGTCATATGAAGTCTCATGTTGACTCTCCGGATATTTCGCCAAAGCCTTTTATATGCCGAGAATGTGGACAGTCCTTCAGACAAAGTGGTTCACTTATTGAGCATATGTCGACTCACACGGAGAAAACGGCAAGACTCCACACGGAGAAAAAAGCAAGACTCAATGAAGAGATCAAATGCGTAAATGACCAGAAGAAAGAGGATAAAAAGAAGCTTTTCTGTCCTCAGTGCCCTTTTGGTACAAACTGCCCAAACACATTTGTTCAACATGCGAAAACACACGAGAAGGACAAGAGAAAGTTTAGATGTGACAAATGTAGCTTTAGGAGTCTGAGTGAGAGTGATCTTAGGAGACATAACATTATGCAGCACACAGTAATTACTGTTACAAAGCAGATCCAGAATGATGATTCTGGAATCTTCTCCTGTAACATTTGTTCTTATAGAGCTTTCAGTGAAAATGTTTTTAAGAATCACCTTCTGCGTCGCCATCAACAAACCTTTGAGGAATACGAAGCTGCAAAGCGTCTTGAGAAAACTGCACAACCACTTAAGGAGCAGCACATGCCTACTAGTAAAACTCCTGTAGAAGATGCTGAGTTTACGTCTAAAATCTCTATAAAAAATCAGATCTCTTCTAAAAGAGCTTGTTCGCCTAGTGAGTCCAATGACATTGCAGACCTATTCAAAAATAGCAAGATTAAAAGAGGTCTCAAGTCTCAACTAACAGAATCAAAGCTCGACAAATCCATCAACGTTCTCCTGTCCCGACAAAGACATGGAAAGAAAACTGCAGAACCGAGGAAGGAAAGCAATAATCACAGCACATTTGTTCAGGATTCCATAGGTGACAAAGATGGCTCTGATCAGTTGCCAGGAACATTGAGTGTCAAGGTTGAAGATTCAGCTATATCCCCAAATGGCCATAGGGTTTCCTCCAGTCCAGCAGAAGGAGATCAGTCAACTGTCAGAAAGTCACCGTCTAAAAGGAAGATGTCCACCCCATACCGCAACACCTCTGACCAAGACTCATGCTTCATCTTACCAAAACCTCTGCCAAGTCCCAAGAAAATAAACCAAGAAGAAGAAGAAGTGTCAGACAGTGACGAAAAAGACATTTTCCAGTTTAACGATACAGATGGCAACACTGATCTTTTTGACAATGGTATTAAGAAAGAAAATCAAAACATAATTTATACCTATAGCAGAAGAATGTCCATGAGGGGTGCTCTGCAGGCGTCTAAAAGGCTGTTTGAGAAAATTAAGACTGAAGATGAAGACCCGACAGAACCTGAAATCAAAGAAGAATGCATAGAAACAGAAGTCTTTCAAGAAGCCTTTGACTCTCACCAAATACCATTGAGGGAAGACTTTACAGAGGATTTGTCAGATTTGGAAATGGACCGCAAGAACTGTCCATACTGTCCTGCAGTCTTTGAGTCTGGTGTTGGATTGTCCAATCATGTCAGAGGGCATCTTCATAGGGTTGGACTGGCCTACAATGCACGCCATGTAGTGTCTCCTGAGCAGGTGGCTTCTCAAGACAGGAGGCCACGAATTCGAAGAAAAATGTCAGCGATCCGGAGATTGAAAAAAGGTACTTGCATACTTGTTCGTCTATAAAAGGGAAAGTGCTTTATTACAACTTTGTTTATATTTTTGTTACTCTGGCCATTAGTGCTATCCATTATTATTGGGAGTTAAACTTAACAAGTAATTGCTAACATTTTGGGATGTGGCATCTCCAAAAATAGGTCCACTGGGGCAACAAACAATAAGGGGTCAAACAATCAAACAGGTTGTAAACAAGTAGTCAGATTTATTTATGATAAGATAAGAGCTATCACTAAAATGATTGCTGTCCGTCATTTTACAGATTGACTTCTTAAATCCACTAGTACTTGATGTACTTAGCAAGTTGTGCACGCTTTGTTTTTTCTATGAAATGAAAGATTATTAGAGAAATTATTGGTGTGCTCACTTTCAGTTCTACCTCCAAATAAAATTGTACCTATTCTGGAAAAACTAAGCTTGTTACCAACCTGTATTATTGTATGTTGCCCCATTGGACCTGTTTTTATCTAGGCACGTCCGAGATCTTAGCAATTATTTTGGTAAGTTAAATGTTCTCACGACCAATGAGAACCAATAGGCAGGCCAATGAAAATACAACCCAAGTTTAAACCGTAGTTTTTCGTTATATGTGCATTGATGTTTACATTTATCATATCATACTTGTAATGTTTTGGATTTTGTTTTTTTCAGCATTACAGTTGGAGTCAGAATCTGAAACTGTAAAGAGCATTCACTCCTGTCCATTATGTGGGGACTCATTTGATAACAGGACTGGGCAGTCCAACCACATACGAGGCCACCTCAAAAAGCTTGGTAAAAGCTTTGCAACAAAGAATAAATCCCCATTATTTTTACTCCGGGAGTTGATGCGCGACAAGAAGGAGTTCCAGCGGGCACTTCAAATTCTGGGAAAGAGACGGAACCATTTCCAATACGGTGCTTCATCAAAGCTTTCCACTGTTGATCATTTCATGCAGCCGCCAATTGGAATCCCAAAATGTAATTCTATTCCAAGCGCTTGCACTGATGACAGGCCACTAATGCCCACGTTTTCTTTAATGGAAATGGAATCTGAAAAAAGGCAACTAGAGACTAAGTTGGATGTTAAAAATTCCCTCTCTGGCACGACTGCCTTGATAGGAATTCTGAAGAAGAGGAAGTGTCAGGAAGACGGCAGAATAAAGGGGTCGTCTCAGATGTCAAAAAACATGCTAGCAGTTTCTTCAAACAGTGAGCACTGTTCAGGATCAAGAGTTGCATCTTCACTGCCAAAATCAATATGCGGTAAGTAACATCCTCATAGTAGTAACCAGCGGGTAAGACTGGGAGTGGAATTTTCCTGAAGTGTTTCGATTAATTTTGTACTGTCTGTAGAAGTTCTGTAATTCTCTTTATACTATTTTTTTGCGGAAAAAATAATGTGTGAAATATCTCTTATATGATAATAGTAAATGTAATAGCAATATACTACACAAAAATATATTCAAAGGTGGAGTCTGCGATTTGGTGCGGTGCATTTTATTTAGCGTGAGCACTGTGCTGGACTCTTGTTTAAGAAAAAGCCTTTTAAATGCTACATTGCTTGTCCGCAACTGGTCATACGTTAACTTAGGAGTCAGTTTGGCTTCATGTGCACAGATTAATATGGCATGCAATTAACACACTAGTCATAATTTTGTTTGAATGAAAACCCAACTCCTGGCAGTGGCTCCTGGTGTTCTTCACCACTGTTTTTGAAGAAAGAAGTATCGGGAGTAAGATGCGAACCAGCTTTAAAAGTGAAGTTCTGTGTAGCCCAAATTTATGCCCCATGTGAAGACTAGATAACTATTATATACTTGGAAAAGTAACTGATAAATATTTTTAAAGAAAGTCTAAAGAGTTACATTTGAGAATGGAATTTGGTGTAAGTGGTAGTAAAACTCACATTGAGACTTTACCATCTACAGCAGCTGTTTTGAAGCAGATATCTGAGTACGGAACATCAGATTGCTATTTGTTTAAGGGAGGTGTCATCAGCATAAAGGCATAGAATGACATTGCCAAAGCACTTTCTGATTATGTGGCCAAAACTGACGAGCTTGTTGCATATAATAATGCAGAAGAATAAAATTTTTGTCTCATAACTTTCATAGCAGAAGACAGAGTTTGTAAAATAGAACAAAGACAGAACATGTTTCAATACTTCTTAATCTTACAGCGTTGGTTTTTTATAAACGATAAACTTGCCACAAAAAGGGAAGAAAGGACCTGTTATTAAGTCGTATAAATCAACACCACTAACAAATAAGCATGATCATGTTTATGTTTTTAACTTATAATGTTTGTCTTGGTATTTTTTGTCTTTTTACAGAGAAAGGTGAATTCAACAGGAAGGTGTGCGTCCATTGCAATGCAACTTTCCACAGCGGAGTTAGCTTGTCTAATCACCTCCGGGCATATGCGAAACGAAAAAGGACAGCTGTACTTGATGGAACCAGTAAGTGTCATCAACAACAGTTTGAGTTAAAGACAGAAAGAAAACATTCACCACAAGAACACAGTAGCAGTCTGTGGTATAAATGATCCGCATGCAGTGTTTTGATTTAATTAATTGGTTTGAGCAAGTTAGATGACATTTATTTCTAAAACAGTATGTGTGGGTGCTGGGCACAGAGCATCGATACTTTTATGGCACCAACCGAAAATACTCTGATCCTATGAGTATCGAAAAAATTATTTATCTTTCGGTGCCAAATTTCGGTTCTAAAAGCGTCTGAGTGCGCAAGCGCAAGCTTATCTGTCCTCTGCATATTGACAGAGAGTGGAGCTCCAACACACACTTCACGCAGACAGTGTTTGCTGCGATATGATATTAATGGAGATGCAAAAGCGGTCGCGGTGCTGTTGATGTTACACTTCCTCTGAGACAAGCAGGCACAACAGTGGTTTATATGCCCTGGTGACTGACTGACAGGCTGAGGTTATAAGGCAAGGCATCTTTATTTCTACAGCACCTTTCAGCAACAAGGCAATTCAATTACATTCCTTTGCACTTAAGTTAGTTCTCCATTAGTTCAATGTTGATAACAGTGCAGTCACCAAGTTTAAAGGTTTGTGTCATTTTGCAGTTTGAACTAAAAAGTCTTTGTTGTTTACATTCTTTTGCATTTTAGTTAGTTCAATATTAGCCTGTACAAAATGTTTTTTGTTTATTTTTTATTTATTATTTATAATATGTTCATGTTGTGACAAACATGGTTTCTCTTTTTTTGTTAATTTTTAAAGTTCAGATTGATACCAATCCCAAGTATCTGACTGGTGCACCCCTATCCAAAAGTACAACCAGTTTTATTACTGAGTGAGCAGTGTTACCAGATTAATTAAATTAAATTAAATTTGATAACTGTTTTGATTCACAATTAAGGTGTTTAATGTATTTTTGCTGATGTTGAAATGGATTTTATAACATACGGTATCGAAAAAAAGTATCGTTAAGGAACCGACATCGAAACTGAGGTATCGAAATTGGCACCAGATTGAAAGATTTTGAACGATGCCCAGCCCTAGTTACCATTCCTCAGCAACTCAAACACTTTGGCCTTGTTGTGCAGAAGTAAAAGTTCCGTCCATCTCCGCAGAGACCTGAGGTTCCACTCGTGATAGTGGTGTCTCTGGTTTGTATGTGCATTCCAATGAACACAATTGGCAGTATTTGGGAGGTGGGAAAACCAGGATAGGTTCTCATCCTTACTGCTGCACCAGCGACTCGTACTATTTCATACTTCTTCGAATCAAAAAGGATCCAAGTACTTAAAAACTATGAATATAGAATTTTCAGAATTGTCCCTGTACCCAAATTCTTCAAATTCCCAGACAGGGAAATTTGTCAAGACTAGCCAAAAATCCTCTGTGTGAAACACAGACCTGCCTTTAGACACAAACACAACACATTGTTTTTTCATCAAATAACATCATGTGTATCCTTGAGGCCTAACAGACCCATTGAATATACAAACATATTTCTATTATTGCCAAATGAAATCCATTCACCTCCACTGTATAGGTAAGACAGCAAAAGTCTCAGACTGATACCTCAAAGCATAGATAATGCCAAAACTGTCTGTGGGGCCAGATACCACAAGCGGTTGTGACGTCCAAATCCTAGTTATAATTAGTGTACCAGTGGTTATTTGTGTCCTCCCCAAGGTAAGGATCCAGAAGGGCGTCAGCAAGTGAGATATTGCAAAGATTTTAATTGTGGAGCTTGGTGGGTGCATCCGTAGGAGGGAGGACCTCTTCGTGGCAGAAAGCCTTCAAGGCCTACTTTTTCTGCAGGCACGGATCAACATACTTATAACCTGGGCCTTGAGACACAGAGCCAGACCATTCACCTCACTGGCACAATGCCAAAACATAAGCATGATTAAAGCAAGGGCTAATCCAAACTGACTGATTTACTGAACTGAACAGAAAATGTACTATTGTTGGAACATCACATAACATCCAAACCTTCTAGTGGTCATCGTAGACTTTGTGTCCATTTGAAATGTTGGATTAGCAAGGCTGTGCTGTAATTAATAAAGTTCATTCTGTCCTTCAGCATTTGACTGTAAAGCAAGGAGGCAACGCTCAAGGCCTGGCTCAAAGAAGAAGACACTGCCCTTACCGCAAACTCCAGAGGAAATGTACAGACTCACCTGCAGGTAATGCTTGTATTTTGTTTTTAATATACTTAAAAAGGTATAGTAAGTGATGTTATTACAATACACTTTTTGTCAAAATCAGTGAATATCTCCTCAGGGTCACCTAGCTCTCTGTTTTCTGTGTGCGGAAAAAAAAGAAAAAAGAATCGGTGTTAAAGGTGCACTATGCAATTCCTTCATGCTTTCAGCGCAATTTAATTTTTGTCTCAACTCGTAGGCATCTCTCCTTGATCCGCTAGCTGCCTGCCCCCCTGAATACACTGTGAAAAAGCCCGGTCTCGGGAGACAACACAGGGGTCGTAAACGTCAAACAAACACTTGAGGCACAGGATAGGCACCAAAATACAACAAACACGTTCCAGCCAATCACCGACAAGATGGTCAGGGGAGGGGGTTGGGGGGTTAGTGACAGTTGGTCAGTTAGTCATGACAGTTACAGAAACATGAGGGGAGGGGCGAGCTTGCTCTGTTTTGTTTTGAATTTACTTGGAATGTCAACAGAAGTAACGTCATGCAGGAACGCATAGTGCACCTTTAATACACAGCCCTGGCTGTGTAAATGGAAAACAAAGGAGTGTAAGAGCCACAAAACACTTTTCCAGCCAATCAGCAACAGGCAGCAACAGTTGATGGTGGGACGGGGGAGGAGGCAGCATTTAAATGTGCCGGCCAGTAGTTCTTTGTCCGTGAATCTGTGGGGCGGAGCTTCTAAAGGAGGGGGTTGTATTTGTTGGGCAGTTGAGTTCAAATATCAACAATCTTTGCGCAGAATCACTTAACTGCACCTTTTTAATATACTCTTTTTAAATGCAGTCCAACAGACTTCAACAGTTGCCCTGGGCAACCAGATTTTTTTAGCTTCTGTCGCCAACCATTTTCATTTATTTATAAAACCAAAACTGCCTAGATGAATGAGAGACCTATTGTCATAGATGTACTCCAGAAATGGTCAAACTGAGTGTGGAATTATATGTCACAAACAAGCGTTGTGATGATCTTGGGTCCGTGTAACGCTTATCAGTTCAATTTTCTAAACCCAAACGGACATTTGGAAAAACAGAAAAATGGATTCCAATATCCAATATCTTTCCACAGAATTTTTCTTCTACACATTTTCAGCGCTTATTTTTACGCCCCATATTTTCTGATATAAAACAAAAATTGAAAACGGGTCAATTTGACCCGAAGTCAACACAAGGGTTAAAGTACAGCTGAGGTTGATGGGAATGTTTTGCAGATTATTTGGTCATTAACCAAAGTATTGTACAAATGAAAATTTGGACCTGGTGGTGGTGCTAGATGAAACATTAAGGGCTCATTAAAGTTATTACAAATAATCCTGAGGGGGACATGACTGTCAGTACAACATTTCATGGCATATTCATGAAAATAATTTTAGTCTTAATCAAAGTGGTGGAACCGTCGGACCAATATTCCCATCCCTAGACTTGCTGCCTGCATAGTAGAGCTGTAATGGGTCCTTAACCCTTGTGTTGTCCTTTGGGTCCCAGTGACCCGAAGGACAACACAAGGATTATGTACTTTGTTGAGAATTGCTCTCTAAACCCTGTTTCTTGTAAAGTAAGTAAAGTTTATTTCTAGAACACAGTTCTAGACACAGTTTAAGCTGACCAAAATGCTGTACAAACAAGAACTAAGGTGCTGTATTAACCCTTGTTTAGAGAGCAATTCTCAACAAAGTAAACGGAAGTACATAATCCTTGTGTTGTCCTTCGGGTCACTGGGACCCGAAGGGCAACACAAGGGTTAAAAGTTCGACAAGACCTGAGCCCGACAAGTACATTTTGATTGACCGCTTTTTAAAAGTCCGAACCCGTTTACAGCCCGACATTATTCAAATGTGCGCACACGCACACAGCTCTTTTCTTTCTGTCGTACTTTAACAGAATGTCGCATCTTTTGCATTTCACGTAAGCCACTGGCTCATTATTCTCATTATGCACATGGTCAAAAGTTTTCCACACCTCCAGACTTTGCTTTCTTTGCCGGTGCAACCAAAACGTAATCGCCAGAGACCAGCCTCCGTTTCACCTCCTCGGCATCCATTTTCGCTCTAATCGAAACGCATCACCTGACCGCTAATTTACCGCCCGTGTAAAATGATAGAAATTAAGACACAACCAGTCAGGTCCCGTCGGGCCAAGATCTTCAGCTCTACTGCATAGGTCAAAACCACTGTGTGTTGGTATATTATAGGGGTTTGGGGGGAAAAAATGTATTCACTTATATATTATGATTTTATTGCGATCCTTTTTTAAATAATTATTTCCCCTAGAATCAATTTTTTAAATTTTTACCAATGATTCACCTAAATATGTTCTGATGGCGACTACATCATATCCGTTTCCTGCAAAACAGACCGAAAGCAGAAAATACATACATAAATACTTATTTTTCATTACAAATTAAATAAATGTCAGACTGACTTTTAAAAAGCAATTACTTTTCAAAAATTTCTCATGAGATATTGTCTCTATTGTCTCGCATTATTCAACTTTTTGTTTTTGTTAAAGAAGGAAAAGAAAATCGCAACGCTTCTAGAATCGCAATGAATGAAAATCACAATACAAATGGAATCGGCACCCATGTATGGTGAAAGAATCGAATCGGGACAAAAGCTTATCGTCCCAGCCCTAGTATATTATCGTCATCAATCTCTTCATCTCTTCACAGGTTCTGTGACCTCGTCTTCCAGGGTCCCTTGTCTGTCCAGGAGGACTGGATTAAACATTTACAGAGACACATTATGAACACTAGCGTCCCTCACACTGGGCTAGGCATGGTGGAGGTCGCCTCGCTGCCCACGGACCCCCCGACCCTCAAGACTGACCAAGACCGCTCTCTGACAGCCGCACATGCTGCCTCATGAAGCCAATGGGGACCTTTTTAGATTTCACTAGACTGTATGTGTATGTACATTGGATGTTCTATCACTTTGTTTTTGTCAATGAAATACTGGCCAAAAAGTACAAAATTGCTCAATGATGGAGATATTGTACACATTTGGACATTTGGATAGATGAAAAAAAAAAAAGAATTATTTTGGATATTGTTACCCTTGTTCTGTTTTTACATGGTCCAAATGGACGGACTGTTTTTCTTGTTTTATGCAGTAATGTAGTGTGGAATCCATTTCTAATAATGAAGACAACTTTTACCTCAGATTTCTCATGGTTTGAGTCCGTTTTTGTCAAAATTTGGGAGCACCGCTCTTCTGTATCAATATTCACATTTAAAAGATGCATAGAATCATTTTTCTTTTATATTGCAACATGTTCAAATTCAAGCCCTCAATCTCTTTGTTTTCCGGCCACAGTTTTAGTGAGATGAATATTTTAACTGAAAATGACGGCACCTGAAAGCTCACAGTTCCAGGAATCACAAGCTGGAAAAGTGAGCTACTACAGAAGAACAAATACAAACATGTCTGCAAACTTGTTATGCATAGAAAGTGTTTTATAGTATTTCAGTAACTGCATTGTTTCTAATACAAACACAAAATTAAAACTGAAGGTGGTTAAGGAGAAAAAAAAAAAAAAAAAAAAAGACCTAACCGGCACAGCCAGTGCTGACAATGCCCTTCATACATGTCACCTATATTTAATGTTTAAATATACTGTTTTGAGATAATTTAATTTTAAATGTACTATATCACACAGATACAATGCTTAAAACATGTGTGTTGTTCTAAATAAAATAAAAAAAAAAAAAAAAGAAACAAGTTGACTTTTTCAATAATTTTTTTCCCCCCCACACAAAACATTGAATGCGTACATTTATAAAATTACAAACGTTATCTTCGTAAGGTGACCGAATGGTGGTTACCTGGGAGTACTGGAGCTAACGTTAATATGGACAAACCATTTGTGAACAAAAGGTACAAGAACATCGATATTGTTTGAACAAACCTTGATTCAAGATGCCTCCATTTCTTCAGACAAATCCGGAATGTCAAACATGTACCGTATAGACCTTTTTCACGGCAGACATGTTGACATGTCATAGTAGAAAAAGAACAGGTGTATTCAAAACCATTAATGATGGCTGTATTCCACTTAGGAGAGGTCCTGGTATTGTGCATGCTGACTCACTGAAATAGCTTACTGGGACACTTTATGGAACTGAGCCATCGTTAAAGCGTAACTCTCCCCAAAATGCCACCTAGGGTCTTTTTGTGAAGGTACCCGAGTCAAACTTTCGTTTAAAAGCATATTGAGGACGGAATCGCAACTTCGGTCAAATGGCCTTTTGAATGGGAGTGCTAGGGGCACGTTTACGCTAGCCTCAAAATAGCTATTTTTAAAACACTAAGAAGGCTCGACACAACATGAAACTTTGCTCGAAGTATCACCAGGGGCTCTACACCTTAACGAAAGCATTGACAACATTGTTTGTGTACCCAGCGTTTACTAAAAAAGGTTTTGAACAACTCACTTTAGCTCTTGTCGTTTCTGGCCGCTACCACCTCGGCAGTCAAAACGAGTCGATATCCAAATGTGAATGAACGGACTCCATATGAGGCTCCTTTTTCAACTACAAGGTCAATATTGTTTTTCAATAACGACAAAACAAGTAATAATACGTGCATTTATATGGAACTAAGCTTTAGGAGCTTTCCATCTTTACTCTCCTCCCGGTTACGTTGCATTCAGAGATAGATTGTTTTTGACTGATAAAATGGTTCTACGGAAACGAGCTACGGTGAGTTGTTCAAAACCTTTTAGTAAACTCTGGGTATACAACCAGTGTTGTCGATGCTTTCGTTAAGGTGTAGAGCCCCTGGTGATACTTCCAGCAAAGTTTCATGTTGTGTGGAGCCTTCTTAGTGTTTTAAAAATAGCTATTTTGAAGCTAGCATAAAAGTGCCCCTAGCATTCCCATTCAAAAGGCCATTTGACCGAAAAACAAAAATACGGTATCTTAAATACGGTTATCAATGCTTTTCTATGACAAGTCAAAAATGTCTGCTGTGAAAAAGGTCCATGAGTGGTGCCGCAGCATTTACGTGCGGGTGCGATTGAGGTTCAAGTCCACAGTTCATCTGACACAAAACAGCCTGTCAGTGGAAACCAGTATTTTGGAGACTTTTCAATGATTTCCATCATTCAAATGGGCTGCCACCCTGAAAGAAAAAAAAAAGAACAGCTAGGTAATCCGATAGCTGCATCTGTAGAGCTCAATGTAATCCGATTTCAGTCCAATGTAATAGTAATTACTATTAGCCTTCTAGGGTACTATATGCTACTTCTACTAATTATATATAGTGTACTCAGGCTGAAAATGAATGCATTACTTTAGGTAATCATATAAGAGGTTTTATTTCAATACTTTTGTAGTCGATTTGGAAAGATTTGATTTGATGTCCCCTGTATTCAACAGTGGTGGAATGTAACCAAGTACATGTACTCCAGTTCGGTACTTAAGTACAAATGTTGAGGTACTTGTACTTTACTTGAGTCTTTTTCTCTTCATGCCACTTTCTACTTCTACTCCGCTACATTTCAGAGAGAAATATTGTACTTTTTACTCAACTACATTCATCTGACAGCTTTATTTACTAGTTACTTTACTAATTAAGATTTTTTTTGCACACAAAACACATGTAGTTAAAATACAATGTTTTATTATGAATCAAACTACCCAACAATATAACGGCCTAAGAGTCCAGCTGAAATGATGAGACAATTAAACACACAACTGTTTGGATCGTTTCCAGTTTCTAAAGTGAGGGTATTTCTGCAATGAGTACTTTTTACTTGTAATACTTTTACATTTTCCTGATGATACTTTCATACTTTTACTTAAGTAACATTTTCAACGCTGGACTTCTACTTGTATTTTTACAGTGTGGTATTAGTACTTCTACTCAAGTAAAGGACCTGAATACTTCTTCCACCAGTGGGATTCAATGCATTAACCACAACAATAGTGAAGAAAAGCAATCTCCCCTTACTTCAGATGTACAAAGTTAGTTGTATCTGTTAGAATGTTGTTCTACTATTTCACTTCATACAATAGTTTGTTCATCTTAAGACACACGAGCACAAATGCCACGTTTCCTTCCCTTACCCACACTAAGCTTTCTGTGCTGAAAATGATCAATGAGATAATACATAATGGCTTTTCATAGCCAATTACCCAATAGTATCTGATTAATGTATAATTTCCCACTACTTTTTATATCACACATTGCAGTATATCTTTTACTTGGGTGATATAAAAAGATAATCCTGCATGCGACAAACCCCTTCTCCCCCATTTAGAATAGCTCTTTATTTTTGCATTAGTAAACAGAGGCAATTGATTACTTTTTTACTTAGTTTCGTTTAGTAATTTGTACTCAATTTCAAATTACTGACTTTGTTTCTTCAAATTAATAACTTGTGCCAACATAATACTAAATTGACATCTCAAATTACGAACAAAATAAAACTGAATTGTATCCAAGCGGTCTTGAGTTCAAGTGCCATGTATACAAAATGGAAAGAAAGTGAGCAATTCTAATGTATTAATGAAATAAATGTATTATGTTATTCATGAAATATTACATAAGAGGATAAACTATTAAATTGAGGGAACCAAATAAGTATAGACCTACTGCATATTTAAATTCGTGAGGGAATATGTTTTTAATAAAAGTTCCTCTCTTCCTCTTCTGGCCTCGGTTCTTTTAAAACACATTTTATTCACCATGATGCCATTGGCTTATTTTTTTAATACTTTTGAAAGTTCCATGCTTGCAAAATACCTTCAGGAAGTGTTCAAACTGAGGTTTCATCTCCTTCATCATAGTTTCTGCTTTGGCGAGGCAAGAACGTCTCTGCTGCACTTGAAAGTCCTTCCGAAAAATTAATCCAATGTTGAGTTTACAAAAATAATGAAAACAGAGATTCGAAAAAGAAACCAAACAATGATTAAATGTTACGCTACTTTACCGCAGGGTTACCTTTGTGTTGGAGAGGTGTTCCTGAGAGGTAATGTGAGTCTGCACTGACGATGCAGATGTGGATATGAAGACGCTGCAAGCCGCACAGTGGAACATTTCAATCTTTGTCATGTGGTCGTTGTCCTGCAGAGCTGACAAACAAAGATCAGGCTGTAATAAGGCTGGGTTTGTCTGGAACAGTAGATACTGCAAGATGACACGGGCATGTCTTTTGGTCAACGTTGCTCACCTTGAAGTGCACTATCCTCTATGTTTCGGCTGAACTGCTGACTTTTATACAGCATGACGTCCTACAGACATGAATAAATGAAAACTTAAACCACCATCCCGACACACCAATAACATAAGATCGACTTTATTAATCGCACACTGGGAAAATTCCCTTGTTACAGCAGCTCAAAAAGAAAAATTCACACACACATCAGAATAACACAAATTCATACACAAAATATACAAAAAGTATTATAAGAAATAGAAAAAAAAATTAAATTAGTTATAATAATAATATTTACACTATAAACACCCTTATATAAACAGATATACAGACGAGTAAGGTGCGGATGAATAGAAAATGACATATTGCACAGAAGGAGGTGACACGGAGTAATAAATAATTAAATATGCATAGTGATGGCAAATGTTGCAGAATCAGCTAGCAGTGCTACATTATAATGTATTAAAGAGCCTTTTGACTGCTGCTGGAAGGAAGGACCTGCGGTAGCGCTCCTTCTTGCACTGAGGGTGCAGCAGTCTTGGCAATGCACCAACATGTGTTTATGTGTCCATTAGATTTAGGTTGGAGGAAAAAAAGTAATAGAAGAGTAGAACACGACTGCACAGATTAAGGATTCAACCCAGGAATTGTCAACAGGATGTACAGTAATGAACAATAATCTTACCTGTATGAAGGCTATAGCCAGATCATCGTAATTATTCTGCTGCTGGATGTGCTCCAGGGTGTCCCAGTGACTCTTGCTCTCCAAGTGCTCCTCCAGCTCGCGGCCATTGGCTAACTCAACTTCGCAAAGGTCACAGATGATGGGGCTCCTAAAAGAGACATATTAAAAGGTCATGGTGCTCTTTGGATGCTTTTATACAGGCCTTAGTGGTCCCCTAATACTGTATCTGAAGTCTCTTTCCCGAAATTTAGCTGGGGCTGGGGGAACTCATATTAATGTTAAAAACATCATAAAGGGACATTTTCATGCCATGGGACCTTTAAAGCATTCCGAAAAGTGAACTTATCTTTTGGAAAATGTTGAGTGTTTTCTTCAATTTTCCTTGAGAACAATATGGATGTGGATGGTTGGAGTGATAACTAGCTGGACTGAGTGTTTTTTTGTTTCCTTTTTTGTCCAAATAACATAACATACTCCTAATGCCTGTAGTGTGCCATCTGTACGATACAACTGCTGTATGTATTTCGTGTAAGCGTACACCTATGGATGTACAGATTCATGACTGTGGGTACTACAGCTACTACATTTGATCCTTGGTCTCCTTTCGGTTTCATGTTATGTGCCTTGTTGTACTGTTTTTTGTTTGTCAAATGTACAAAACCTCAATAAATAGATGTTTAAAATAAAAAAAACAAGCCTCATACAAAACGACTTTACACAATGCTGATTTAAGCCCATCACTGCCAGGGAAAGCTCTCTGTATTTCTCAGTAGATCAGAGGTGCGGTGTCTGGTATGTGTGGCTGGACCGATGCTGATCCAGCTTAGTTTTTTTACTCAGAACGAGTGGTTTCATTTCCTCCACAACAACGTCGTTACATCAGCTGTACACAACCAACCTTGCTCACTCACCAACGGCTCTTGACAGCGTAGCTGCTTATTCTGAATAATACAAGGACTTGGATCAGTCCTCAAATCAGTTCAACAGAGCTTTAACATCAGAATACGTGATTCTTGGCTGCAGGGTGAGTTAAAGCTTTGCGACTACAGTGGGTGACATTTGTAGTTTCAAAACAAGGAGCTAGCAAAGTTTTGAAGCAATTGGCATGAAACGTTATTATTACACAATGCTAACCGTGTTCTCTCCCACCTATAGGTCAGTCACCCAGAGTTACTGTATCACAATGTGTTTATAACTGCAGTGGTGGACATATTTTTTGTCACAACTTGGACTATGCTATCCAAGCAGCTTTGCACAAGACAGGCGGAGTTTATCCAAGTCACTGCACTAACCTTCATCCTGGACTTTATATCTGCCCATTGCATATACTATATATTCTTTCCAAATGTTGTAACCCATTCAGCAGTTTTTCTTATGCAACAGTTACTCTGTATGTATATACTCGTTTTTCTGTATTTGTTTATTTCATAATAATGTTTAATATGTTTGTTTGTGTATGCACCTTTCACCAAGGCAAATTCCGCATAAGTGTACCAATTGTAGCAATAAAACCTTTTCGGATTCTGAGTCTGGTGAAAATGTGAACATGTGTGTCATTGTTGTTGCTTTGGCCAGCGAGTGTGATGTGAATATGGCATCGTTAAACAATTGGCCATCAGTATCCTTGGTTCTTACTTGTCCATTATTATTTTCCTGCTTCTTGGCACCTCTGTGGAAGGTTTGACATGGTCCAGTCCTGTAGAACAACATGATACACAGAATTATTATTATTATTATTATTATTAATATAATAATAATTATCTAATAAGTAGGTTCACAGAGGAAAATACATGTACACATGGCAAACATGAAGTACTGCTTTGCTCATTCAAAAACTGGTATTGGTTTTCCAAAAAATACTCTCTAAAAATGTAATACATGCACTCATGTTTCTCCAATATCTAATTTAAAATGGTGGCACGTAACACCGGTTTACCTGTATCCACATATTCCAACTGATGTTGATAGTCCCGCTGTAACCTGGGGGGGGATAATCTAACAGTAGTGGTCATCTACAGAGGAGAGAACGGGCTCTAATTGGTATCACAGTGACATCACTGCAAATAAGTCCAACGGACAGACCATGTATCATGTTGAAGTCTACAACTCAAGTTTAAATATAACCACAGAACAAACTGCATTAATATTTAAATTCAGAAAAACTTACCTCCCTGCTGTATTCTGGTATTATTATCCTCTCCTCCCCGTTGGTCCTCTGTCCTCCATAAGATGCAAGAAAGCGTTGGGTGGAGGAGCCGTGTACATGCCGTTCAGGGCTGCAGACCCTGTGGTCCAGGGGTCTACTTATGGAGTCAAAACCTGGTCGGTCAAGTGATTCCGTGGTGGGGGCATAAGCCTGTCGTTCAGGCAGTCTATGACCTGTGCTGAAACCTCGGCTCTCTGTGGGTCTGGTTTCAGGGCTGAAGTCACATCTGTCGAGGAGTCGGCTCGCTGATTCGGAGTAACTCCTGTCCCAGCGGCCTTTTTTAAGGCAGCCTTCGTCTTGATCGGGTGGGGAGTGGTTGTGTCCTTGGGCGGTCATCTCGTGCTCAGAGTCGGAGGAGTCAGGATCGTAAGGATTATAGATTTCAACCCTGAGGGAGACGGGAAAGGGATCAGTGTGTGTGTGTGTTTTATGCAATTGACTATTATATAGATAATCTGTAAAGACATGATACCATTTAACCACTGAATGTTCACGCACACTAATGTGCTAACGAACTACAGTACATGAACTGTTGGGGGAAAAGGACATGGAATGAGAGAAATGTAATAAGAGGCTGTGTGTTTCCGTACTGCATCTTTCCTGACATTTGCACTTTTATCTGAAGGGGCCAGCTGGAATAATACATAACAAGGTTAACTTCAGACAGCCCATATTTCAACACTTTATGTCACCTCAAGACATAAAGTGTGGGACGTCACTCTCTACCTGACACTTAATCGAAAATATACTGTAGACATCACTGACTGGCTTACTTTTCTGAACTGCCAGTTCTTGTGTCCGGAGAGTCATCTTCTTCTCCTAATGGTTTGAATGAAGACTTCCATTTATCAGCAGAAGATTTGACTGTATAATACAAAATGTAAATAACAACAGAGACAATTTATTTTTGACAGACTGGATGCATGTAGATGTAATCTATACCTACAGCTGTTTTTGGTTAATTTCTGTTGACTTTTTTTGTTAGTTACTGGGATAAAAATGGAACACAATGAACCCCAATTATGACTTGATGCCTTTGAATTGTAAAGGGGACCCAGGGACAGCTTTTCCTACAGTTTCAGGCAGAGATTAAAACTTGACCCAGTTGTGAAATCCATCAAAAAGGAAAATCTGCAATAATTTTGGACAGTGTCACATTGTTGTTGCATGCTAATGCCAGTTTGAGTGCAAACTGATTATCTCGGATTATCTCTGTAACTCTAATTAAACCATACAATGAAGAGGTACATTCATTGAAATGAATGACTGTCTGCACAAAGATTGTCACGCCATACAGAAATAATAAGCCAAATCAGGGAATGCCTATAACAGTAAACAAAATAAAGCGGTGTCATTTGCTAAATGGTTAGTTGGGATGTGAAGTCCGAGTAATTTGAAGTTAAGGAACTAATACACCGCTGGTATATGGTTTTTGGATGATGGTGGTGGTGTTTCTAGGTGTAGCCCTACTTCGATGTCCACAGAAGTTACCTGCACGTTTCTGGGCTGGTTGTGTCTTAGCAGCCTTTCCAGGTGTCCTGATGTTTGAGTCGACTGCTGGCTTCACTGGGATGTGTAACATGGCTTCTTTAAAGTCCTGGGGTATTCTGTTTTATCACAGAAAACAGGTGAAAACATGAGAGACGAGCGCAAAACTGCAACGCAAGTAAACACAACAATAACGACTACTTGAAATGTTCTAAGAACAGACGACATAGACCTTAACGTTAGCTAGCTTAGCATACTGTGCGTTTAGCCTTCAGCTACATAGGTACACACCGACCAGTTTAATTTCTTTGAGGTAGCGATTAGTCTAATGAAAGCCAGTCAAGAAAAACACAGCCAGAAACTCATCCGACAGGCACGCTGCTCGACGTTGCTCATCTGAAACTTGCTCAAATAAATTAACGTTCAACACAACATTTAGTTGACGTTACGTTCAAAGACTAAAGCACCGAGTGAAGTTAACGTTACCTCCCACACTGCTGTTGATTGTATAGTACTTGAGCAGCAGCTGCTGAAGGGTTGAACGGAATATTATGTGGACGGTTCATTATTTGGTTGCTTTAACAGGAGCAGATAGTAGCTAGATCACATACAAACTGCTGGTTAACAGTTACTTACACCCGCCGACAGATGGCAGCATTCTGCAACAAACGATATGGACGGCACCTGTACGTTTCATCCATAGAGAACATATACTGAATACACAAACGGTCCATGAAAAATGTATCAAACATAAAATTAGTTTTGCCTTTTTTTTATCTTTAAGGTGTCTTATGGGATGCATATGCAATAATGCATAATATGGGATTGATGCAGTCCCAAATTTGGTTTGGAGTCCGCCCATGTTTTCATGTGAACGTGGATATTCTCCCAATGATACATTTTAAATATCTTTGAATTGTTTGCCCAGTTTTCCTTCTAATAAAATGTTGAACATCAATTATATACAGAAATAAATGACATATTCTTCTATTTCACAGGTTTAAACCCGAGACCCATGGACGTATAATAAGCAAATAGAGCTCCACCATGGATCTATTATTATGCCCAACCGTTTTTTTATTATTATTTTTTTATACATATCGAGGAAGGTCTGTCAGAGGGTCTGGCAAAGCGAGACAAGTCAAAGCGAGACTAATGTCAGAGACGGTTTAGAACACCATCTTTGCTAATGTCATCAGGATTCATGCATAGACAGTTAACCATGCAGTTAACACATGTTCCCAACAGTCGTTCAGAGTGGATATTTCCGGTTATTTCCTGTACCGGCGTCACGTGGTTTAGCCGCAGCCACGCCTCCTTTGAGAGACTAGCGGCAGTTTCCCATGCGGTTTCCTGAGCATATTGATCACGGACTGTAAATATTAACAGTCTATGGTATTGATTCTTATCGGAGAAGTGAACGTGAATACAGATTATGACCGATCCTTTCCCCCCATACTCACCAAAGTAAATGTTGGACCCAGTATTCACAGGCCACATATCTCCCAAACATTCTGACACTAAAATGGCAGAGTTTAGTCATTTTACAGTCGGACAAATCTGGAGAAAATGAACTTTGTTCGAGTTTCTCTGTCTCAGAAACATACTCTCGCGAGATCTGGATACGGCCCAGCAACCATCAACTGAAGCAAACGCCACAGATAACAATTTTTTCGTCATGCTAAATATGACTTTTAGCTGTGTAAATCTCTAATGTTAGCAAAAGAAAATATAAACACATTATGCAAATTAACTTTTTATCCATCACTACTCTTACAAACGAGGCCACGTCCACTTAGGAGACAGGAAGTGTGTACCATTTCGCATTTCTTACATTAATAGCTTATTTTTAATACATCCATCCAATACAATACATCAGAGACGGTTGAATACATCCACGAGTTCATACCATTGGAGTGGCTGGAAATCATGCTTGAAATGCGCTATAGAGAATCTTTGATACAGTTTATGGTATGTTGCTTATGCAGTAGCCTACCCCTGTATATACTCTAAGTGACATAGACAGATGCAGGTCTATAACTGTCAATTAAATCCTATTAATAGGGGTTCAAGTTGATCTTAAAATGGATTTGTTCGTGTTCTTTATGTGTTTTGTAGTTAGTAATTTAAATGTCAGAGAAAAATGAATAGCTATATACTACAGGCAGGGTCAGATTAACTTGCAGGGCCCCATTAAACCCTATTTCCCTGATTCTTTGTGCATTATGTACGTTTTTTTTATGTACTATAGCCTACATGTACGCACAAAACTAAAATAACAAAGTTCTTGAAACTACATTTTTGACACAGGGTTCCTCTACAAGACATAGGCTCAACTTTAGGTAATAAAGCATGAGCACTTTTGGTATATTTCAAATTCCAAATGACAAATTTCCAATTAAAATAGCACAAACCAGTCGACAAATGTAAGTGTTAGGCTATTTCAGGTTCCTGAAGGAGGCCTAAAAGGCCCCAGGTGTGTGTGTGTTGGTTTGTTAAACTTATTAATTGCAAATGCTTAGAAAATGTGTACCACTAAAGTACAATATCAATATCATGATCAGGGCTTTAAGGAGATTCTGCATTATTACCTCTTATATACCGGTGTCAAAATTTGCATCATGTATATCTTAATTACATTTGTGGTTAACTATATTACTACAAACAGGCCATGGATAACATAAAAGTAGCATTTATCCTGCTTTTGCTGACACAACTTTGGAAGCCATTGCACATAATGTAGGCATCATACATGCTCAGTTATACTATAGTACAGTGTTTATTGACGTCCCAAAGAAAGAATGCCCCCCTATGTTGAAATCTGTGAAAAACTTCTAAATGTAGAATGAATACAGAAAATGATTTGCAGAAGAGAGCACCATTTGCTCAGAGAGTTTAATCTAAACAAAGCGAATGAGCAGCGGTTATGTGCCGACGCTTTTAAAACCAGGGCAGGATATCTCAAGGACGGGAACACCATGATGTCCATTCTCAGAGAAGTTCCCTTATTCAGAGTATTACTGCAAGGCCATCAATTAGACTGTTGAACAGAAGGCTACATGCATGCATAACACGCATAACCTTGACAAGATCAACACAGAAACAGTAAACCTATTGTTTTCTCTTCACTCGCTCACACAGACAGACAATCTTACAATGATCCTTGGCTCAGTGGCCTACGTATGGAGCCCCTTAAAGAAACAGGAGCAAAAACTTTGTAGACAGCAGGGTAGGGGATTCTCTGGGAGAAAAATGTAGAGCGAAGCCTGTGTTGAGTATACCTTTTTTCCCCCATTTTAACTTATCAAACACAGATGTAACTAATAAGATGATTAATTGCCTTTATTGTAATAACTGTTTAGACAGAGGCTTGTTTCATTGGAGTGGGCTGGAAGTAGATGAATATATAATCATTTATCTAAAATCTTGTTTTATTGTGCCATAAAGTTGTGAACTTTGAGCATAGGATAACAAAGGTGGTACAGCAGCTCTAAATAAGACATACTGGGTATATAATATAGACCTACACAGAAATACATTAAGAAGAATGAAGGTCATCACACAATTCTGACATGTTAAATAATCAGTCTGTGAGCAGTTTTATTCCACATTTCAAATTTTAAAGCAGGATTTAAAACAAAAAAACCAGAGTTCCCTTTTATCAGCTCAAGTCGGTCTTCTCGGGACAGTTTATTACAAAAGGACATTCAGTGATCTTTAAATTATTAAGTTTTCAATGTGCAAATTAATTGTTATAGGCTTAATTAATTAGTATACAATCTCTACAACAGTCAGGTAAAGGTTCATTTATGGGGAGTAGCCTCTACCTGAGTTTTACAACTCTAATGTCATTTTGTTGGGACATTGAGGAAAACAAAGGTTTTACGATTTCAAAAATTGAAAACTACATAGAAGCGTTGCATTGTGTCCTCTTCCGTAGCATGCAATTGCTCTGTGGATAGTAACTGTATGTAAAACTGACAAGAAAACATTAAATATTCATTTTTGGCCTTTTGTTTGTGAAAGCCCTCACTGTAAAAAAAATAAAATAAAAGAAAATGCAATAGCAGCAGTTAAGGCAAAAAAGATTGTTCCCCATGGTTACAATTATACCTGAGTACCTAAAACAACAATGACAAATCTACATAATGTGTCATTGGAGCAATCAGTTTTGGTCTATAGAGTAGGACATAAAGAAGCTAAATTTCTAATGTTTTGTTACTCAAAGCTATGAAAAGCCAAAACATTGCTGAACTATAATAGATACTCAGCAACAAGGAAAGCAATATATACCATTTTAATACATGAGCAACTAAGACAACTCATTAAAATAATCAAGAGAAATGCATTCATTTTTAGGGATATTACAATAATAAAGAGTCTACTCTTACATCCATTAAGCAGGATTGTCATGAACTCATGAACCAGTGTTTTTTTTCTGTGCTATAAGCCACTCGTAAAGGAAGTGTTGTTCTCTCGGCTAATGCTCTCCTTAACCTCCACCGGCAACGCGTCAAAGAGATGGTCCTCCACGACCAGGCCGCTTTTGCGCAGCAGGCGACAGTTTCCTAGCTGGGCGGGCAGTCTGTCCAGACAGTTCCCTCTCAGCTCCAGCTGAGTGAGCTGGACCAGTTGGCCCACGGTCTCTGGCAGCACAGTGAGCGCATTGTTCCCCAGACACAGCACCTTGAGCTTGGTGCATCTGAACAGAGGCTTGGGCAGCACCTCCAGCTTGTTGGAGTTGATGGCCAAGTGCTGGAGATTGTGGAGGAGACCCACATCCAGAGGGAGCACTGTGATGGAGTTGTGGCCCACGTCCAAGTGCCGCAGTTTAGGCAGCATGAACAAGGCCGGAGGCAGGGACTCCAGTTTATTGTGGGAGAGGTGGAGAGACTCCAGAGACTTGATCTGGCCGATGGAGGATGGGATGGTGATGATTTTGTTGTGCCACAGTTTAAGGCACGTCAGCCTCTTGAGGTGCTGGAAGCTGATGATCTCCTCGATGGTTCGGATGTTGTTAGATTTCAGGTCAAGTTCCTGTAGGTTGGTCAAGCTGAAAATAGCGTGGGGAATCCTCTCCAGTTCACACGTGTGCAGTTCCAGATCAATTATATTTGTCATTTTTTTCAGACTATTTAGTACCACAAGTTTGGTACCGTCATTGTGCACCACTAGCTTAATCAGATGTGGCGACAGCTCTGTGATGTTGGTGGGCATTTTTGTGAGGTTGCTCTTCAAGCATAATGTCTTTAAATGCCTCAAGTCTCGCATGGACTCTAGACCAATCATTTTGTTATTTTCTGAGCTCAAGTTGCCGATTAGGTTGAGCTCCCTCAAACTCCTCAGCAAATACACCCATGCTGGGATCTCGGCAACATCAGTGAACTTGACATGAAGGCAGCGAAGATGGTCACGCAGGAAAGCAAACGCTGTCTGCTCTACTTTGGCCGGACAGTGGCAGAGATGCAGCTCCACCAGGCTGGTCATTTGGGAGACCTTTGCCGAGAACCTCACCTCAGGAATCAGCTCCAGTTTCAGCACTTCCAAGTCTGTGAGGTCGAACACTGCATTCGGAATACCAGAGAGCATGAAAAGGTGCAGCTCTTGCTGGTCCGAGGCGTTACGGGTCACAAGCTGCCTTAGTTTTTCAAAGGTCCACTCGTGATTAAGGCTGATCTCTCTGAGCTTGTTTTCACTGACCTCGGACAAGAAGACGCCAAAGCGCTTGGAGTAGAGCTGGTCATATTGGTCAACCATGTGTAAGAGGAATGCAAAGTCGTTTTTGACATCAGGAATGTCACTAAAGCTGCTCTCTTCCCGGACCTTCTCGAATGAGTATTCTTTCAGAGGCCGGCGGAACACCCAGAAGAGAGAGTACAGGCAAGCCATCCCGTAGATCAAAATCAAAGTCATGTAGCTAACAAGCAGCTTTTTTAGCATGAAAGCCATGTTGTGCGTACATAAGAACTTTGTGTATCCTATTAGCTGTTTGATATCAGGCTCACAATTGTGCTTGAAATTTATTTCAGCCAAAAAGGTCGAAGTGTATGATAATATCAAAATAAACTTGACCGTTTTGACAACGGTCTGCGCTACATAAAGCTTGTAGATGAAATCGCTGTCTTCCACATGAGCTCGGAATTTTCTGACTTTCTCGAACAGGGCTTTGGCCTGCTCCCCATCTTTTTTGTCCAGGATTGTCATGCTACTTGGGACCTCTGCGATGGGCTTATCTGCAGAGAACTTCAGCCCGAGCATGGGTGTGGTTGGGCTGACATTTGAGCTTTCATCCTTCCCTTCTAAAGAGACCTGCTTTGGTGCTAAGGTGGTGCCGGTCAACCGCTGTTTGTTCTCCTCAGAGTCCTCACAAGCGGTTTCAGACAAAGCCTTCGTAGTCCAGGGAGACTCAAAACATCTACCTAGAATTGAAACAAAATGCTCAATCTTGGAGCTCGTTTTGGGGTATTTGAACCAAAAATTGCTACTGACCATGAGAACAATGGTGTGGATGAGGGCAAGGTAGGGAAAGTACTTGGAATACCAGGGCAAGGCAACATGGTAACATATTTGGTTGATGAAGACATATTGTTGAAAGTCCAGATTGGTCCTGATCCCTGTGGGTTCAGGTTGATTGACATATTTCTCTGCCGCCACAGCAGTGTGTTGGTGTGTGACATGGATCTCGTGGACAACGTCGTCTGGTAAGTCCTTAGAGACTAGGGGGACGGTGGTTGCCAGAGGGGCTCCGGTGGCTGCTGAGAAAGCTGCTTTCTGTGTGCTCTGCTGCGTGAACGAGTTAGACATAGCCCCTGCCGTGGCCTCCTCCGCCTCATCCAGACACGGAAGGCAGGCCACCTGGTCCTTGGTGATCTGCATGGTCATGGCGAATATGGCCAGCATCAGCATGACCAGCCCCAGGTAGTCCATGAAGACGTCCCACCATGGCTTTAGGATGCGGTACGTCGGCTGGATGTCATTCAAGGATGCAATCTCAGATAGCGTGAACATCACTGCAACAAAAAGGAGTCAGTTAATCAACAGAAAATTAAGCAACAAGTATTTTGATAATCAATTCATTGTTCGCTTCAGTAATTTTTTTGAGTAAGAACTTCAAACATGCTTCAAACATGCTCTTGTCCCAGTTATACCAATGTGAGGCATTGCTGCTTTTCTCGGTTTTCTATCATTGCAAACTGAAGGTCTTTGGGTTTTGGACTGTGGGTCAGATAAAACATGACATCTGAAGACATCACTTTTAAAGTGCACACATTATGAGAAAAAAAAAAATACTTTTTCTGGGATTTGGGGTGTTATTTTGTGTCTCTGATGCTTCCACACCATTGACATATATGAAATGGACCATCATAGCCCGTTGCTCTGGACGGAAACCAGTGAAGGCTATTAGAAGCACTTTTCCGGTGATCTCTTGCTTTCCTGCGCAGCCTCCAACTGACAGAGACAACGTAAATGTGACGTGAACAACCTGTCTGAAAGTTGGAAGTCTTCTGGTAGCTGTGCCAAGAGAAATCTCAATCATTCCCAATCTTACAGAGACGGAGAGTGTAGGTATATGTAAGGAGATAACATGGGCACAGGCTAATTATTGATCACTAACATGCTAGTTAACATTAGTAATTAAACCTAAACAGCTAACGTAAGTCAAAACTGCCTGCGAGCTTCTCCTGTACTATATGGTAATTCCTCTACTATGCGACAGTAAGTCACTTGGTTATGACACAATCGTTTTTTACAAAACCGTCTGCTACGGAGCCATAACGTGAGATATAAGGTAATGGAGCCTTTTATACATTGTCGTGTTTCTTTAGAAATAAACAATGGACAAATAGAGTCTTGGAACGCTTCAGATGTATAGTTATTCGCTGTCAAAGTGACATCAAAATGAATGCTAGTCAGTGGAATGCTAACGGGAGGTGATCTCTTTGCAGCATCAAAATGGCGCCATAGGAGGTTAGAGTTCTGAAGCGAAGCTTACCCCCTTGTTCCACACGCATACAAACTTGAAAAAAACAAACAAACAAAAAACATCCATGCTGTTTTGAGTGAGATACAGGTTCCTGAATGTATCCTGCCTTCAGTCTCCAGGTGAACTGGTCAAAATCGGCAGGGCCGTCTACGTCATCGGTCATTTGGTGTGTGCTAACCACTTTAGCCAATACCACATCAGCTAGCTGTTTCTCCAACTTCGGTCAGTACAAGGCAGGATTAGCCGGGAGACTTCTTCTAAACGGGGGCACACTTCCAACGTTGCGTTGAATACCTGCAGACAAGGGACCTGTGTGTCTTGTAGCAGTGTTTTGCCATTGAGAAGGAGGTGGCTAACCGCTAGCAGCGTTAGCTTCTAGCTAGTAGCCCAGCACCTAGCAACTGCGCATGTGCGACTCCCAACAAAGATGGAACAGAAGTGTGATGCCTCACTCTGTAGCTAAAACAGAGAGCTCAACACACAGGGTGAAAAGAGGAGCTGCAGCAATGTACAGTACAACAAAAATATGGTGTATGTAAACCTATACTGGTACAACCTCTAAATACAATTATGAACCTGAAAATGAGCATAATATGGGCGCTTTAAAACTGTGACGGAACAATGATTAATTGAGAAATTAAAATCAACAAATTTATCCATGAGGAAAATAATCGCTAATTGCTACTGTTTGGATTACTAAACATCCTTTATAACTGCCTTTTTACAAAGAATTAAATTCAAAAAGAACATCTGACATGAGTTTTTAGAGCACAAACACATCAGGAAGTGAAATCTTTTTGGGTCAAATCCATAGCAGGCTGCCAAAAGGTTGGGAGTTAGAGTAACACATTTAACCCCCTAGCTGTAACAGCTATTGATGTGTAACTGTGAAGCTACTGCTGAGTGTAAATGTCTTTATCTCTAGTGTGCTAAATACAACTCTCACTTTGCAGTCTAGTGTTACTCAGTAATGCTTTAAAAGGTCCCATATTATGATCATTTTTAGGTTCATACTTTTATTTTGGGGTTTCTATTAGAACATGTTTACATGCTTAATGTTAAAAAAATAAAAACTTGGTGGCAATAATGCACCTGTATGCACATGACTTTTTTTTTTTTTCCTGCAGTGTTTACACTTTGCCTCGTCTTTTTCAGCTCACTTCTTCTGTCAGCTTCAACGTGAAATGTTGCCACTGTTTACAATATGGGACCTTTAATGATGTTTAAGCACAGAGCCAAGTTTGTGCTAAACGCAGACTTATTACAACATGTTTTAATGGAACAGTGCACAGTCCTATGATGTAGGCATAGGTCTTCCAACGGTTCTGACTCGCTAAGACATTTGGCACATTTCATCAATCACTGGCTTTTCTCATTTAGCAGATGGGGCACATGCTTCAATCAACTTTCATCCGTTTCCTGCTTCTAACCCAATCAAACACAATTGAAAGACATATTTCAAAAGACACGTAATTCGGGAAATAAATAAACGATCCATCCATCTTGATAGTTTGTTGTTTTCTGGAACCTGCACTGAAGAGCAACAGTTTTGTGACAAAATTTTAATATTTCATACAGTTTTATACTATGCACTGCACTCCAAAATGGATGTATTTCTTGCAAGTAAGAAAGAGTTGAAGCATTTCCAATAAGAACACCTGTATTTGACTCCTGTGTGTGTTCATTTGATAGCACATCAAACATAACATTAACAGTAAATTGAACTAAAAGTAAACTAACAAAAAACTATATTTCAAATGTAACTTATTTTATTTTCATTAAAACAAAAGAAAATCACAGAAAAGGAATCTTAAATAAAAAATTTGAACATAAACTATTAACTATGTAAAAACTTCAAACTCCATCTTTCTTTTATTAGAATTTTGTAACCAATTGTATAAGAATTATTAGAGGTTTCACCATAGATATAGAACAATATCTATGGGTGTCACTTGTTTTCCACATTTTGGTACATTTCCTGAAATTCCAATTAGACATAATCTGATCAAATTTGTCACAATATAATATGCAGTAACTGGCCTCTAGTTTGAGGGTGACACCCTTACATATTATAGGAAGTGCTGACAGTTGTTGACACCCAGTGGCCTTATCTTCTAAAGCCAGCAGTAACAGACTGAAAAGAATATGTTGCCAGTGTATAAGCCATACTATTTTGGTATCTTGACCCTTTCTCAGCTAAAAGGAAATGTATTTCCGATAAGTTAAGCTTCAGTTCATCACTGAGATCCATCAGCCTCCAAACAAGCATGTAATATGCATAAGCTTATGGCTCCTGCACAAAGATCATGGATGTCTCAAGCATGAACGGCCATCATGTCACAAAGGTCAAAGTCAAAGCAGCTATGCTATTGATTGACACTGCAACGTGGTGCGATTTGTTTCTGTTTCAGAGGGTCTTCACTAGAGCCTGACCAAAAAAATCGGTGGGCCGATGTTATCAACTGATATACATTTATTATAGAGATCTTATATCAGCATATATGTAAGAAACTGCAGTACAAAAATACCAAAGTTTCATCTGAGATCATTTAGAGACAGTGCCTTTTTTTTAAAAAAACAAAAAAATCCCACCCCCTAGCCCTCTATTTATCAAAATACCCCAAATTTACCCCCCCCACACACCAGAACCACGGTGACTTTGAGATTTATCAATATGGACGTTGGCGTACGGCACGCTCAAATCCTACGCCAGCTCAGGAGGTGGTGTACACGTACGCACGTTTTGAGTTAGTGCGGAAATGCGCAGAAAAACAATTCCTAACACCACAAAACTCACTGACAAACTAAAAGAAGACCTCTATGCGCCGGTATGCAACATTGTTTTAGCCTGGGGGTTCTGTACAACATTGCGCAGGAAAACACGGTGCCATAAATGTAGCCAGATGACCCGATGCCCAGAGAGCAGTGTCCAGAACAGCCCCAACTGGGGGCTATACGAAGGAGACGGGATATTATTCCTCACTTTTAAAAAGTTAGCCTATAGTGTTATGTTTGGCAATGATATTCAATACAGGAAACATGACGATGCACAACATTTTTATTTATTCTTCAGGTTTTTGTTTCCCTTTCAAGTGAATGATTTATTTCTGCCATTGACCGAGTTATTTCGGCTTGTTTTTACAGCCCCTCTGCTGTCAGGAGACAGGGTCGGGGTGGTGGTCCAGCACGGGGGGGGGGGGGGCGGAGGACACGCGCTCTCCCTCAGCTGTTGCCTCGTTCCGACTCATGAAAAAAAACACGAGTAAAATAAAAGACACTGCATAAACTCCGCTACCGTGTGTTTATTTAATTATAGGTACACCTACATGTAGGCCTGAGAGATTGCAATAGAAGCCTGTATATTACTATTAGGACTATAGAAAAATGTGTCAAGGATGTATAAATTAAATAGGCTAAACTTCAGCTGGAGTCCGATTTACTACGGCAACACTGTTGACTGCATCAATGATCTCCTTCCATTCCGCATTCTTTCTACAGCCTTTAATACCAGTTTTACCAGAGAATATATTGGTGCGTGATATTTAAATGACGATCGTTTCCAGCCACCGCATTTATAAATGTACGACCGTTCTTACGCTCGGATTGGTGTGATATGAACTTTTCATGAATCCCACGTGAAGCCTGTCGTAAGATGATTTCTGCGCTCATATCTGCGCTGGTTTCTACGTTAGGTTGATAAATGAGGGCCAGTGTCTCCGTCGCATAGTTCGTATCAGATTTTTTAATTCTCAAATATCGGCATAAGCCTCAAAAATACAGAATAGGTTAGGGATGCCACGGTGAGGAAATTTTCCCCACGGGGTAATAAGCTTGTTAATAAAATGCTTACCGATTACACCAGACATTTTACAAGAAAATATATTCGTTGAATGACGCACAATATCTGCAGAGCGTCATTGTCCTTACTATGCGATTCCTGCAACTCTGTGTGGCTGCTGTTGCTACGGCTGTACAGAGCAGACACTTTTAAGTTTGCAATTATAATGGTCCGACTTTGATAACAAGCTTAGTATTTAAGTGGGCACTAATACAGAAAAATGAACTAAATGGGTTCATTTTCTACAAAAACCAAAAGACAGTGGGGGTGTTGGCCAAGTAATGTAATTGTTGTATGGCCGACCGCTGGTCAACACCAGGTAATACCGGAAAAACCGGGAAATCCGGAAACACTGGGAAAAAAACGGAAATACCGACTATGTGTCAGGCTCTAGTCTTCACATATAGACCAAGATGTCCCACTAGCGTAATACTGCAGGGTAATACCAAGTTAACTTGTTGTTTTGAGGAACTTACAAGTACACTTGATTGTTACTGTATAGCTGGTGTTATATTGGTGTTTTCTCATAGTGCTATAAAAATAAATAATGGGCTTTTAGGAAGACATTTTAACATGTCATGGGTGTAAATAATTAAATCAAAGATGGCTGAATGATATTTGACATGCCCAACCATCTATCTGGAGAATGCATCAGTGCAAGAGATGTTGAGATGAGATGTTGAAATGCAAGAGCAGATGTGTTGCCATTCAAATGTCACATTGAAATGTTGCATAAAAGAAATGCAAATTAGGTGTGTTTCCATCAACCGGTTTTGAGCAAATAAACTAAGCCACAGCTAGTTTCGCCAGAAGTTGGCGCTAGGCTACACATGGCTGAAATCCACCAGTGAACAGAGAAGATGAAGTAAAGGTCACAAACCGCCTTGGCCATCTGACCATGGATTAATAATAACAACTGGATAGAGGCGAAGCCTAGTTCATCGCTATGACAGTTGCTCAGTAGCGCATAAAACCAAAAAAGTTCAACTTCCGCATCTTTTTGGGCCCCAAGGCATCATGTGACGGACACGAGTTGCAATAACCCGTTTGGCCACTATAACAAATTGGCTTCAAAGCTCGGCGCACTTTCTGGGGGCCTGCATCTAAAAGCCCTGGCGCACCAACCCGGACTGATCAGTCGGCTTCCCGAGGTCCAAAAAGTGCCTCGGAAGACACCGAAGCGACACCGACTTGAGCGTACGTTCTGCGCGTGCGCGAGACGGAATACAAAAAAATTAAAACCGGAAATGATGAGCGCGTCACATGGGTCTGGCTTCTCCAACTGACCGATAATGGCGACTTGTTCAAAATACGATCTCGTATTTTACAAAAATTTGTTCACTGAAACGTGTGTTTCTGAAAACATTTTAAGTGAGAAATAGGCCATGCAGTTGCTGAATCAGTCTTCATTTCAGATCGACAAAGGTCAGTTTAATAGATTTTCGTCAGATTTTGAGAGGCGTTAGTCACTCATCCCGCTCGCCATTTCCGGGTTAGCACTCCACCAATCAGATTGGTCATCGAGTCCAACTGCCCGCCCTCCGATTGAGCAAGTCAGGTCGGCCAAAATGAAGGCCAACTGCCCTTCCTATGGACGACGGCACGGAACACACCGAACAGACTCGAGTCACCAACCTCGCCAGACTGTCCGACGGCCGATTATGGGGGCCATGGGGCCCAAAGGAAAGGGCGGGGACCATTTTAGTTTAAAGATGGCTATAATTTAGTGCAAACCAGTGGTGTAGTCTACGTGATATGCAGGTATACACAGTATACCCACTAAGAAAGCTCCAGGATTTCCATATACCAATTTTAAAATGCTCAATGGCACATAACAGCATACTTTCCATTATAATTTTGAATATTCTGAATTGTCATCTGCATTTTTTTTTCTTCACATAGGCTAAATAAAGGTATTTTCACCATAAAAGTGTGTCAGAATGCAGGATATTAAGTCTTTGACGCTCAAAATTTCCCTGGGGGAGGCCACCCGATCCCCCCACTATGATATGTCCCCCCCCCTCCCTGCAAAAAGTCCGATTCTGGCCCATATAGGCGCATACATATACAGTACTACAATATTCGACTACACCACTGGTGTAAACTAAGTTCAAGCCAGGTCCGAGGGTTAGACATGGCTACAGACAGCAAGGAAATAGGAAATAGGTCGCAGATTGGCTATGTGGAAAACAGGCTGGGTGATTCTTTTTTTGTTTAGGTAGACTATTCAACCATAAGGGGAAATAAGACCTGTCTAGCTGGATGATACGCGGACTTTTTTCCCCCCCGACGTGAGGAGTTCTTGCGCAGTAAGTTATCTTGGTGTACTGGGTCAGGTGACTTGTTGAAACGTGAGCCTGAGAAACAGCATGTGTCCCGGTGGCGTTAAACATTCACACCGGGTAGCCTAAACATGTTTCTTATCTGGAAACCGTCATGTGCTCGGCCACGCGCGGAGAAACAATATTAGTGAGGTTACTGATTATGAGTAAAATAAATATTATATTCGTTTAAAGTAGGCTATATTTAGAACATTATGAAGGGAAATATACTTACTGCCCGTGTGGCGTTATCTCAATCCAATTAATTCTTCCTCCGCCCGCATGCCACTTTTCACTCCGTTCTCCAGGTGCGCCTCTAACCTAATTTCTCAGCCCCGTTCAAAACTGTGGGAATGACGCCGCTGTGTGATACACAGCTCTCAGGAACATTTGTTCGTGACAATGCCGGTTGTCAGCTACATCCCTCACACCTGAGCCCCGGGAAGCAGAGCCGGCTGCCTGCCTGGCTGCCTGGCCGTACGTTAGACTATACGCAGCAGAGCTCCAGTGCCAATGTATTTCTAAGAAAAGACCGATCCAATATGGAGCCGTACCTTATTTTACAGTCTATGAGCCGTACACAGACCGCAGTTGAGAGTATTATGGGCGCTTCTCATTGGAGGATGACATTATGCCAACTTCCTGAGGACACCGCCTGCTAGCTTATCTGACGCTGCATTCACTGCGAATGGGAGAGAAAAAAAATGATAGAGAGGGCGACACAGTCCACGGGTGGGCTGGACGTACCAGTAAAACATTTGTGGAAATGTTGGATTTAAACGTTTTATATATATATAAATACTTTCATTCCCAGCAAAACGTACACATCTGTGATTTGAAAACGCAACTGCTTTCCATAAAGAAAAAAAAAAAAAAAAAAAAAAAAAAAAAACCACAAAAAAAAAATTATACGTTAGTAAAGCCGAAAAGCTTTTGTAGCAAATTTGAGAATCATAATGCCAGGACTATAATAAATTCAGTTAGTATTCGGCAAGTGGAACTAATTATATGTAATACAGATCAAAACCCTGAATTGAATGCTATTGGAAATGAGCTTTATAGGCCTACCAACTGAAAACTGAGCTCTCTTGTCTACTGTCTTCCCTGCGTGTCTTGAACGAAGCAGCAGCTTCCCCTCTTTTGTTTCGAGTAGCCTACCAGACACCACAAATGCATTGTGGGGTTGAAATAACTTTGCTGACTTATTCAGACGTCTCACATGTGCCTTTTGTGCACGTGACACACGTTTGACATGATGCCCTGTGTTGTTACAGTTAAATTAAAACTGTTATTAACATGTGCACAGAAGGCAACATTGTTTATAATATCTATCAGTCTGTCAGTCTGTATCTATCTATCTATCTATCTATCTAGCTGTGTGTATGTATTATAGGTATTGATAAACTCAACAGTCAATAGGACCCTGGGTGCTGAAGTCATGCATCAGTTCCAGCTCTTTCTGGATTTGGTTAACGATGCACTAGGTTGAGAAAGTGTCTCCTCAGTTGCAACCCATACAGGTTTCAACCGGTCCTGGGCTGCTGGCTGCTGGCACTCTCTTCTCACTCGCGCTACTCGTGTACTTTGAGGGGAAGGAAGGGAAAAAAAAGAAAGAAAGAAAGAAAGAAAGAAAGAAAGAAAAAGCAGCCACTGGGGCATGTAGTGCAATAGTCTGCCGTGTTACAAGTTCAGACGTGGAGGTGGTGCATGACCATACATAAACACATGCAGCATGATTACACTGGTCATTTTGTCTGTGTTCTTTACAAGGCTCTACAGAAATACAGAAAAAAAAGAGTGCCAAATGTTTGTTCTGGGTTAAGTAATTGAAGTCTTGTGATAGTTGAGTGTATAGTGGCTCCCTTTAAGAATCCCAAACTAAGAAAGAGTGGACAAAGTGAATGAGAGAAGTAGTGCATTAGTAGATGTAAACTGTGTATCATTTAACTTTCTGACTGGGGGCCAAGTGAATTATTTTTAGACGTTTCTCAGTGCTTCCCTCCGCAACTTGCCAAGACATTACTTGTAATGACGTTTTTTTTTATGATCTAAATGCTGATATCATATTGCGCAATGGTATTAGCCAGAGTTATTCTGGTAGTGACATTGATTCAGCTCTCTAGTCTAACCTCAGTCTATTCTACAGATAACTGATTGTCGCAAGACATGTGGTTGGTGTGGTAAGGGTAGGGTAAAGGGTATAAAGATAATGTTTGGTGTATTGTCACACTGGGTAGCAGGGGGAACGCTGGTTGGATAGTATGGGATTTCTGGTCTTTGGGGCTGATGGGGCCAACAGCTGGGGACCCCAGATACCCCTGGCAACCAGCTCAGTGCATTGAGAATTGGCTCAATGAGATATAAATAATTCAGCATGTACCTCCCTCTCTGATTTGTAAAGAATACACAGGGTAGTATTACACTCACAAACATTGGCTGTTGGTTTAACTGCACGCAAGATATACACAAGTGAGGTCTGAGTAGCAACTAATACACAATCATCTAATTTAAGACCAAAGCCTCAAACCGACAACAAACCCAAACAAACAGGTTTCTATGGTAATTCATTTCCTCTTAGCACAATAAGCACTGGGTTTTCTCACCAATATACTGTGGGGTAGGGAATTCAGTATTATGTTAAGGTTCAGAGTTAGGGATTCATGTAGTCAACAAAGGTTTCTCAGGTTTAGTTAAACAAGAAAGAGTGTGTGTGCCTGTGTGTCAAATTACATACACTACTCCCTACGTGTGCACCCAAGCTGTGTGCTTGTGTGTGGATCCTTTGTTATTACTTGACATACACTAAGCTTAACAAAGAATGACCATTTGGTGTGATGTGATGTTGCAGTTGGTAAATGAATAAACAGCTGCCGAGTCATTGAGATAGTTAGTGTGTGTGTATTTGTATGTTTATGTGTGGTTGAGACAAAGACAAAGAAAGATACTGAGAATGCATGCCACTTTTTCTACTGCTCTGACACCAGCATGCTGGTCTCTGCTTGTTCTCATGTTGTTGGATGTACCTGTGATAGCTCTCATGCCTGGACATGTAGCCAGCCTAGAGCTAACAAGGTAAGTTTCCACAGGCACGATCAATCCAGCAGAGGTTTTTTCATCGCCAGTGGTATTAGAAAACGTGCATTAATTATATGTGAAAAAGACATAAATGCTCATCAGGGACACTGTTCAGGCAAGAATCAGTTGCAACAGTTTTCTGCGCACGTGACGCGCACATTTCCTCAACATTGTTTCCTAATCTTTGGGCGGGTTATGGGACAATGGGCCCTTAGGGCACAAATACATGCAAAAGGCCCCACCACCACTCCTACATAGGAACAAGACAGACTTTGTAATACTTTTGCCTAAGTTTTTTTTTGGCCTTAATATCATAGGACAGCAGAATGCATGAAAGGGTAGAGAGAGGGGGGGATGACATGCAGCAAAGGGCCGAGAGTCGGAATCAAACCCGGGCCACTGCAGTAAGGACTGATCCTTGGTACATGGGACGCATGCTCAACCAGGTAAGCTACCAGTCCAGGGCTTTTCACTCCGTTCTCCAAGTGCGCCTCTAACCTAATTTCTCAGCACCTTTCAAAACTGTGGGAATGACGCCGCTGTCTGAGGAACATTTGTTCGTGACAGCGTGGGTTGTCAGCTACATCCCTCACACCTGAGCCCTGGGAAGCACAGCCGGCTGCCTGCCAGCCTGGCTGCCTGGCCATATGTTAGACAATGTGCAGCAGAGCTCCAGTGCAATGCATTTCTAAGAAAAGACCGATCCAATATGGAGCCGTACCTTATTTTACAGTCTATGAGTCGTACACAGACCGCTGTTGAGAGTGGTTATGGGCGCTTGTCATTGGAGGATGACATCCTAATCTTTGGGCGGATTAGGAGACAATGGGCCCTTAGGGCACAAGTATGCAAAAGGCCCCACCACCACTCCTACATAGGAGCAAGACAGACTTTGTAATACTTTTGCCTAAGTGTTTTTTGGCCTAGGACAGCAGAATGCATAAAAGGGTAGAGAGAGGTGGGGATGACATGCAGCAAAGGGCCAAGAGTCGGACTCAAACCCGGGCCACTGCAATAAGGACTGATCCTTGGTACATAGTATGCATGCTCAACCAGGTAAGCTACCAGTCCAGGGTTGTTTTGCCCATTCTTGTAGTTATTTATTGTCTCTTCACAGTTGCTTTGCATCTCTTTGTAGTCATTTTGTTTCTTTGTGGCCATTTTGTATATCTTCATGGTATGTCTCTTTAAATTACATTTTCAGGATTTTCAGTAATCCATCCATGTCCTAATCAACAGCTGTAGGTGTCGGATTAGACTGCCCAGATGATGCATATCAACTAAAAATATGACTCTACTCCATAGTGTCATTTTACTATTCAAACAAATATGACATCAAAGGTAAGAATTCCAATATGTTTAACAACTGAGAGAGAGAGCAGCGCCTAATGATCTGTCAATGAAAACTAATTACTGTAATCATCCTGGAACAACGAGATTGACTGATGAGCCAGGGAAAACTTTCTATCTTTTTTTATCTAGCTCCACCTGCTGTTGTTCTGGTGCACACTGGCACTCAATTCACTGATACTGTTAAGGGGTAATGATAATGCATTACAATCATAGCCATAGTTATATTCAGTTTCCAAAGAAGTTTTGTAAGAAAAAGTAGGTTATAGAAATGAATGGATGTTGCCACACAAACTATAGGCCTAAGTAGTGGGTGATTTAGGTTTATGAGTTTTTTTTTTTTTTTTAAATAGATATTTAAATTGTAGACACATGTGGACTTGTCATTGGATTACAACGCCTGACCAAATCAAGTGACTCTTTGTGGCACTGTGTGGTTTCCTTCACAGGCCCGGGAAGTATGATGCAGAGGGGCAGTCACAGATTGGTACAGAGTCAGAGACACAGGCTGGCACTGTCAGATGGCAATATCATAGGCCTTTTTTATTTAATTTTTTTTTAACAGTAGGCTTCTTAGGATAACCATTGGCCATTTATATAACTTTTTCATAAAAACTGAAAGCATTTATCTTGTTTTAATGGTAAGCCAATTATTGGTTTGTGTTTCCAAGTAATTACACTGACATTAAATCACATATTCTGGTGAAATACAAGGTTTGTGCTTAGTAGGCTAAGTTCTGTTACAATATCTCCCGTTAATGTTACCTAAGGTTTGATTGGTGATTTACGGTTTGTTTGACATGACTGTATAATGGCCCAAGTATATTCTTTTTCTTTTAATTTAATTATTTCCAATAATTGGTAGTGTTACCATTACCAAGACAGTTTCAGTCAGTAGGCTAGCCTAGCAGCTAGCAGGTCAGCTTAACATAAAACAAGTGAAATATCTACAGCCAAACATACACTTCAGAAAATATTTAGAGTAAAGTTAAAAAAAAATCCACTTCCAATTGCCACCTGTCAAAAAACATTTTTTTAACACCGTTCCTTTATATTTTAATGCGTTTTGCAATCAAAACGTTTTTTTTTTTCAAACAATAACGAATAACTGTTTACCTGGGGGGTTGACTAATACGTGAAACAACCTTCTCCATCCCGTAAGGTTCTTAATTAAACGTTGTTCACCCTTCCAGTAAATAGTCTGCTCAGTTAATAGAACCCTTAAACTACGAGGCAGACGTTACCCAACTAACGTTCTGCTAGCAAGATTCAAAGTCAATAACATTGCGCACAGTTGATAAATGACAACAATAAACAACAGGACAAGCTAGCTATATCCAGCCATGTCATTGTTCCCAAATTATTATCAAGACTTTAGCTAACTAACATATAATACGCCATGTGTACTGTCGGCCACAGCCTAAAGTAACATTAGCTAGAGAGTTGAAGGTTGAACAGCGGATCGCGGATGTGAAATGATCGCTAACGTTACATGTTAAATAAAGTACTAGCTAGAAGTCCAGAGGAGCAGTGCAACTTACTTGCATGTTGTTTGTTAGCGCCATCCTGTGGTGTTCATATTACGAGGCACTGAAGGACTACACAGTGTTGTAATATTCAGAATAAACAGACAGTGAAACTGTAACGTTAGGTGTCCTATATTGAAAGAAATAAAATGACAATATATGACGTTATGCTTTTTGTCACTTTAATGGACAAAAAGCAGCCAATCAGAATTGAGTCTTCAGGAATCGTAATTTTGTAGGCACATTGCATACATCAATCCATTCAAATATATTCGAACATTACTACATGTTATACCCAATCGTATAATCATAGACATAAAGAATTGTTGTGCTAGAAATTATTTTACACCCTGCTTATCAACAAAACACTGTTATACAAACGGGAGTCTATTTCGACTAGTTTGAGCCTCATGGCTCCCTATACTCCAACAGACACGTGATCGGAAAAAGTTATAAGTAGAGGTGGTGCATTCAATTGTTTCTTTGACGGGCGGAGCAAAGGAATGATATGGCGTCGACAAGCCGGTGCGTAGCAACTTTAACCAAATATAACCTCTCTTCCTTCTTAATGTGTGGCTCTTAAAATGTGATCTCGTACAAGTTATAGAGTTGACATGATGAGAGACGCTAGTGCTAGACCAAAAATGGTACGTCCTTGTCCATACAGTTAACGTTAGGTGTAATGTTACGATGTATTGTGCTAACGACTACTTAGCTAGCTAGCTAACGTTAGCTTGTTGACGTTAGATGGTACCAGAAGTCACTGTTATTTGTGTCGCCTTGACATTTTTCAGTGTTGTGCTGGCATTCAATAGCTTCAGTTGATTGTCACGTTAACGTTACTTCGCATCGTAGTCTTGTAGACTTTCCTACAATTTTACTTGCAGTCTCATGGACATCAGCGGTCTATTAGTCATTTGTAGACACATGCAAATGTTTTTTGTGCAGCTTGTGTACATTTAGCCTTTATGTATGGAAGCCTATTTCTGCCAATGTGATAAAAAAAGAAGATCCTGTAAGTCCTATTTTGTATCTCAAAATAATCACATATCTCAAAATAATCGGAAACTTTTCAAAATAATTAGTTAGTATCTCAACATAATGAGTTAGTATATCACATAAGTTGGTATCTTAAAATAATGACTTAGTATTTCAAAACAATGACTTAGTACATTTTGAGATACTATTACTTTCAGCACGTTTCTCATTATTTTAAGATATTAAGTCGTTTAAAAAAATTGTATCATAATTACTTAAAGGATCTTTTTTTAAAATTTGTGAAAAAAAGTTTTTTTTTTTTTTTATAAAAAACCCTCCTTTATGTTTGTTTTTTTTTTTGATCTTTTTTTGAAATTTGTGGTTATTAGAATGTAAATGCAAAGACATGGTTTGTCACGGTTTTGGCCCCCATTAGATCATCAAGGAATCTCAAGATTATTTGGTTGTTCCCAAGAAAAATAGAAAGAAGCAAAAGTCATTAACGTTACTCATCACATACGTCATTGGCGCCAAGCCTGTAGCATTCTACATGTATTTTATTGTAATACAGCAGCGTTGTTATCAATAACTTACCAACCATTACACTTTTAAAAATGCTTAATATTCACGAGGGCCAACGTCAGCCAGCTCTATCCATAATGTTTCCTATTATTGTGGTGCTAATCGCCAAATTTTATGCCTCTATGAATCTGGACTTCTATCACTTACTGGTGCTTTGTTAGTCAATTAACTAAGTTCGCATTTGCACTTTGTTTGCATTAATTTTACATTACAGCCTCTCTATCTTAATCATTGTCCTGATTTATGTGTCAGACTTGCCCGTTTGGTCTTGTATCATTATGTAGCAGCTGCTATCTTGGACCAAATAGGGGCTTGAGTTGAGCTAGATGCAGCTGCTGGACAGAATCACGATCTGTTCGGAGACCAATAACAAGAAAAAAACAACGTGCGCCATCCGTCAACATCACGTAATAGGTTTCCATTTATTTTGTGGAAGCATTTTTCACTCAAAGGTGAAACAACACATATGATTGAGCTGTAACAATTCCAAATGTTACAATTAATTTTCTCAGAAATAATTGCAATTAACAATAGAATTTTTCTCTTTTATTCAAAATTAATAAAATATTTATTGCTTTTTTTAAACAATTTCAATTTCAGGATACATCTTTTGGTTATATGTATTATGTATTATGTTATAATGTAATAACACAAGTACACAGTCTATGAAGTAAACCACGCCTCTTTATTATTATTATTATTATTATTATTATTATTATTATTATCATAATACTACTTTCTTACTGTATTGTCATTTTTGTGTATAGGGTCAAGTGCCAACAACTAACAATACAAATAATAAAAATATAGTCCTACTTATATAATTACAATTTGGCATATCTAAACAAAATCGACGATTACCGGCAGTCGTATGCCTTCAGACCTTAGCTAATGTTATCAATTAATTGCGGTTAAACAAAGACACCGCTGTTATGGAAACAAATTGATCATTATGTAATAATTGTTACAGGCCTACATATGATTGGTATGAGGTTATAGTGGGACTTGCCATGCCCGTCCTATTCACTTCAATAGAACTGGTGTCAAAGTGGCACCAATACAAAACTATCTATTTCATTTTCCTTGGTTGTTCCTTGGAGGTTGGAACTGGGAATGACACCGAGTCGATGCATACGTGTTATTATATCAAGATTATACCTGAACTATTTAGTCCATCAATCAATTAGCCTATTGACAGATCATTAGTCATTAACTATTTTGATAATTTGAGTTACTTTTACGTAAAAATCCCAAATGTTCTCTCAATGCAGCCTCATAAACGTGAGGATTTTGGTATAAATAACTGTAGATTTAATATTTTGGGCTTTTTGAAGGCGTCACTTATGCTCTGAGAAACTGTGATTTATTTATTTATTTATACTATGTTTTGACATTTCATACACTTAACAAATAATTGAGAAAATAATTTACAACTTAACCCTTGTGTTGTCTTCCCGTCAACCTTGAAAAAAAACACGTTTTTGACGCCTTTTTTCAGTTTTTCCAACGTTTTAAATTGTTAAATTTTTCTTCTACACATTTTCAGCACTTATTTCTACGTCCCATATTTTCTAATATAAAACAAAAATTGAAAACGGGTCAATTTGACCCGAAGTCAACACAAGGGTTAATAATGAGAATAATTTCTTAGTTGCGGTACTAATGTTTCTTAACTACCTGCTGCTGTTACGCGTTGCCTTCAGGTTGTTTGATGTTGTCCACCTGCTGTTGACACAGTTTATCATGGATAAATACTACTATGACCTTTTTTTGATCTTTGATAATATTTTGTTCTGGATTCACAAGCCAGCTTCAGTCAGTTTAGAACAAGTTTAGAAATGGCAATTATCTTAGCTTTTATTTTCATTTTGTATTCATTTGACATTCCCTCTTTTTACAAGTCACCCTCTGCTAGCAGTTTGAAAGCAGCTCTTGTAGATGAGTCTTTGTAGCTGTAAAGTGTGTTTTGTGTCTGAACCTTTTTACCCTACCCCATGTTGATCGGTCTTCATTTTTCTCCTTTTCCCATCTCTTTCTTGCCTTTTGAACTGTTGTTTTGCTTTTGTAGCGGAGATGCCCTGGCCCTTCCTAGAGTTCAGTGTCCCAACCACCCTGAGGCCATACTGGTGGAGGACTACAGAGCAGGGGACATGATTTGTCCTGAATGCGGACTTGTAGTAGGTCAGTATATACACACAGACCATGTGCACTTTTGCTTTTAAATCCTAGGGATTTCCGTTAGAACACATGCTTCCTTTCCATTTGGTTTAATTTTTTTGTTTCTATTATGATATTATTTTTGGAGCATTTCGGCCTTTTTTTAATTGATAGGACAGTTCAGAATCAGCTTTATTGGCCAGGTTTGCGCAAACAAACAAGGAATTTGACTCTGGTTAATCTTTGCCCTCAAAGTACAACACTCACTTAACATATAAGAATAAAAACAGAAAGGACAGTAAGAAATATATAAAAATAAAAAAATACTGTTAAGTATGCAGTATAACAATACAATAGAATTTAGAAATTTACAAAAATATACATTAACTACTGAAGAGAGGGAAGGAATAGTGCAATATCAGTATAGTCTGAGATTTAAGATTTAGACAGTACATTTTTCATTTACTTTACTCAGTTGAGCTCTTATCATGGTCCGATAATCAAAGTCGTCAGCACACACAAAGGTTTCTCAGCGCACGTCTTCCCGAACCCGCTTGTTTGGGTTTTAGGGCACCGTATTTAAAATAATTCTGCGTGTGAACATCGGCTGAGTTGACCGGCTACACAAGGACACTGTTTCCAAAGCGTGAAGACGGTAAGACAGAGCTGTAGGGAACGCACAGCTCTCCTCTTAATGAGCCCCCTGAGCAAAGTGCAGGTCAGGTGGGAGACGAGAGACGCCAGCTGCTCTCTGATGCAAGCCAAAGTGCCCCTGTGTGCTTGCTCCCTCAGCGTTGGATGTTTAAGAAGATGAATGTCAGTTTACCTCGATATGTTAGAAAGACTTATGTATGGTTTTAAAAAAAAAAATGTAATGGGATTAAAATATCAGAAAGCGCATCCTCGACCCTACTACAGAGTTCCAAGAACAGACAGTCATGGTAATAAGCAATATGCTGTGCCTTTCTCACACCTTTTATCCTTTGTACGTCTCCAATTTGATGCAATTGAATGGCTGAACATTTTGATATGTATTTCTGCCTCCCAGCACACAGTGATAAGAAAACATGTACAGAGATGGAAGGGATTATGTTTAAACTGTTTGAACTAGATTCAGAATACAATACAGTAGTAGAACTTCAAAAGGGCTGTCGACGAGATGGACGGCACAGAAGCATTTAAGACATCATTCACAGTATCGGAGTCTCTGAAGGCCCGTTTGCACGAGGGAATCGTTCTGAATATGGCACCATCTTCTAATGAATTATTCCAGAGGGGGATGTTGTACAGACAGACAGAAGAACACAGTGAATGCATTTGATTTGTGTTCACTCGCTGTTTTTGTCCGTGCAGGTGATTCACAGAACATTTACGAAAAACCTGTCACGTTAAACTGCCATGTCCCATTTCTAAAATTGACTCTTCTGTGTTTGTTGTAACATGTCATGTCCCGTTTTTTTTTTTTCAACAAAGAAAGAAAAGGAAACCTGTTTTAGAGCAACAGGTGTAGCCATCAATGCACAAGATTGAAAAGCTGACATCCAAAAAAATGGGAATAACTCCATCAGAAACATTCTATTAACTCCACATTGAAACAAGCTGAAATGTAGGGTTGGGTACCGAAACGCGGTGCCAACAGGGCATTGGTGCCGACGTAAACGGTAGTAATGAGACCGAATAAGAACGAAAATTTCGGTGCCTGACTGACATCAGGTAAAGCGTGACTGTATTTCACTGTAGAGGATTCCAACAGCGGGATGTAACGGTCTGCTCTGCAGCGCAGCAGCTGCCGTTGTTTAAACAACACAGACGGTGCGTTCACTTGAAACAGGTAGCCTCGTGGTGCATTCAAATTTATTGTAAAATACCATTTTCCCATCTGGTGGTTGTTTTTTTTGTCATTTACCAGCAATTTACTAGTGAAATAAGTTATTGTTGTAAGTTATAGTTATTACATTATTATTAAATCATTTCATTTTGACCATATGGATTTAGCAATAAACAAGCCGTTCTTTAATGTCGCCGACTGTTGTTTAGTACCCTTCTTTTTTTTCCAGCTCAGGCACCGTTTAGTACCGGCACCGTTTTTAAAAGTATCGCTTTAGCACCGGTATCAGAAAAAAACCCAAAGGATACCCAACCCTACTGAAATGTTAGTCGCGATGCAAATACACCAATTTAAGCTTGTTAGAATGGACGTCTAGGAACAAGTTGTTGTTCTTGTACCATTTTTTTTTTTTTTTATAAACGTGTATACATTTAATTTGAAAATGTCCTCAGGTGACCGTGTAATCGACGTAGGCTCAGAGTGGAGGACGTTCTCCAATGAGAAAGCCCTCAAAGATCCATCCCGAGTGGGAGACGCCCAGAACCCGCTGCTCAACGGGGGCGACCTAACCACCATGATCAGCAAGGTGAGTTTGGGTCAAACGATGATCCGGAAACGTCCGTGTCAGCGTCTGCTGTCCCCCAGAATACCTGCAACCACAGGAAACCACATCCTCAAATGTATCTTGAAATACGACTTTCGGGGAGTTTTCCTGCTAAACATCCACCGTTTCCACCCCAGGGAACTGGCGCCGCTAGCTTTGACGAATTCGGTAACTCCAAGTACCAGAACCGGAGGACCATGAGCAGCTCTGACCGGGCCATGCTCAACGCCTTTAAAGAAATCAGCACCATGGCAGATCGCATCAACCTGCCAAGGAACATCATAGTAAGTATTAAAAAAAACAATCTCTCTCTCTCTCTCTCTCTCTCTCTCTCTCTCTCTCTCTCTCTCTCTCTCTCTCTCTCTCTCTCTGATTCTGTAATGTGCTTTTGGAAAGATTATTCCAAACTAGGTGTAGCTAAGCAGTCAAATACAAAGAGGCAAAAAAAAGCTGTACCACTGTCACATCACACTACACACACACACACACTACAGACAGACACACTAAACACAGACACACTACACACAGATAGACATACTAACAGACAGACACACTACACACACACACACACACAGACACACTACACACACACACAGACACACACACACACACTACACACTAGGGGTGGTACGGTTCATGAAAAAACACCCGAACCGCTCGGTTCGCTAGTCTCGGTTCGCTAGTCTCGGTTCGGAGCATGTGTGTACCGCACGGTTCGTCAGTACACTGTTAATGTGCACTAACCTCCTACTGCCGTAGTGCCCACTTTATACACCTATGTTAAAACACTAACTGGAAATGACGAGCGGGATGGGCGTGACAAACGCAACCCATGGCAGCTGATTGGACGATCGCGTCACATGGGTCTGGCTGGTCCCTAATTTCAAAATAGACTGTCATGGCGGCTCGTTTAGAATACGATCTCATATTGTACTAAAATAGTTCACCGAAACGTGTTTCTGAAAAAATTTTAAGCGAGAAATAGGCCATGCAGTTGCTGAATCTGTCTTCATTTCAGATCGACAAAGGTCAGTTTAAAAGATTTTCGTCAGATTTTGAGAGACACCCGACACCGTCCCCCTCAAGTGGAGCGCTGCGGGTGCCTGCATCGGCCACGTCACCTGCAGAAATGTCAAGGGGAGAGAGGCTGCCCAGAGCTGGAGGATGCGCGCCGCGTCGTTTATAGTCTGGTGTGTGGGAACATTTTGGATTTCATGGTACCTATGATGAAATAAAACAATATATAGAACTGCCACTGTGTGCATGTTTTGTGCAACATGCATTCAATATGCTAATTTTAGCTATATATCATATGCTGAAGTATATTCTGGAGTGTTAAAGATTAAAAGAAAAAATAACAAGAACCGTACAGAACCGAAAACCGTGACCCTAAAACCGTGATACAAACCTAACCGTGGGTTTTGTGAACCGTACCACCCCTACTACACACATACACTACAAACAGAAAAGCGAGTAGAGAGAAATTAAAACCATGCATGTGTTGGCAAAACATAGTGAGCAAGGGAAGGGAAATTGAACCGAACTTTATGTATTAATTATGTAATGTAATTTCTTTGGTTTATCATTGAAGTGGAAACTAAACTGCAGACACGTTCACATGCGTGTATCTGGTATATAGGGATGTGTAAGGTCTGCAGTTTGATTCCTTTAAGCTCCAGACATTGCCTCAATAGTGTACACGCGGATGAAAATTACATTTCATTTTCAGCTAAACAACATTGGTTGGTTGACTAAAAGTCTGGCACTATTTTACATTGATTGAACTAATGAGCTTTCTGTAAATCTGTGTTTTTGCTCTGCAGGACAGAACCAACAACCTATTCAAGCAGGTTTATGAACAGAAGAGCCTGAAGGGGCGAGCCAATGATGCCATCGCTTCGGCCTGTCTCTACATCGCCTGCAGACAAGAAGGTGTCCCAAGAACATTTAAAGGTCCCAACCCTTTTCTTCTCTTGATTGAAGATTTTGAGCTGCCCTGCCCCTATATTATTAAACTCGAGGAATGATTAATGGCCCTTTAAGAGATTGATTTTTTTTTATTTCTCATGTTACATAGGATAAGAAATTGTTAGCTTAATTATGGTTAAAAAAAAAAGAAAAGAAAAACTGATAAAAACATATGGATATATGATGGTTGTACTAATATATATTAACATATATTCTTTGAAATTTGCTCTCACCTTTTCCTGAAAAAGTGAAACCCACACCAAAGTGTTTCTCAATGGGATTTAATCTGCCAATGACTGAAGGCCATTTGACTCGGGTTACTCTGATCTCAAAGAAGGAAACGTCCTATTTATAGACGTAAAAGATTACACGATTTGTGAACTTTCTCTTCTCTAATTTACTGTGAAGGTCACAGTAGAGATTCAACCGAGAAACGAAAGCTAGCTGAAAAGAGAAACCTTTCGGTTACACTGTACTTGAAGGTATCGACATGACGCTGTCATGAACGTGTCATAAACATTATAAACAGGTCATAAACGTTTAGGACAGAACGCTTCTGTCATTAAGTGTCATTGAGTTTTTGCCATGACAAGTTATGGTGAGGGTTAGGGTTCATGTGTTCACGACCGTGTCATGTCACTCTTACGTAGATACCTTCAAGGAAAGGGTTAACCGACATTTCTTTGACGTCACTGCGTCTCTACCTCCACAGAGATCTGCGCCGTCTCCCGGATCTCCAAGAAGGAAATCGGCCGGTGCTTCAAGCTGATCCTGAAGGCGCTGGAGACCAGCGTGGACCTCATCACCACCGGAGACTTCATGTCCCGCTTCTGCTCCAACCTGGGCTTACCCAAACAGGTGCAGATGGCGGCCACCTTCATCGCCCGGAAGGCCGTGGAGCTGGACCTGGTGCCCGGCAGGAGCCCCATCTCAGTGGCTGCAGCAGCCATCTACATGGCCTCCCAGGCCTCTGCAGAGAAGAAGACACAGAAGGGTGAGTGGTAATACTGTTGAGACCAGATGTGGAAGATATACATTTTTCAATTATATTTCTTTTGGCCATATAATTGACCGTTATATTTACATATACTGTTAGTAAAGGTCCTCATAGGCCAAGATTTCTGACCTGCAAAACAACCTACCTAAACCTGGTGTGAATAGGCTACGTTCAGACTGCAGGCAAGTGGCCCAAATCAGATTTTTTTTATTTTTTTTGGGGTCAAGTGACCAGGTCAGACTTTTTCAGAACAGTCAAATCTTGCCCAGATCTGATTTTTTTCAAATCAGATTTAGACCACTTCCATATGTGGTCCTGAATCAGACCCAGGTCTGATTTTTATTTATTTTCTCAATGCGGCCACAGTGTGAACAACAAGGCGGATTTTATGCGACATTTACGTCAATCTACATCGACATTTGTCCCAATTATGCGCCGGAGGGAGTTAGCCCTAGACACAGACGATAAAATTAAAAACTTGACTAGGCCTACAACATGGAGAAGAGTGATGGAGTAAGTCAATGGAGGGAGAGTGAGCTGTTAGACCTAATCAGTGTTAGGGGAAGATACTTCCATTCAATCAAAACTAGAAGGATCATACCGTAACCGCTCTGTTTATTAAAAAAAATAAAAAAATAAAAAAATAAAGCAAACACACACAGGAGAACGTGGCTGCAGTGTCAAAGGCTGCCATTACACAAACATTTAGAAATAAAAGCCAAAATGCTGACTTCCTCCATAACCTCCCTAACTTTAGTGCAACAGCGCGCTGCCTCTGATGTCATTGTTATTGGTGTTTTGCGCATGCGGGTCAGTTCGAAACTGATATAGGCCACATTTTAAAAGGTCATGTGAACAGCCAAACAAATAAATTGCATCTGAGCAAAATAAATCCGAATTAAGCATTAAGACTTGCGGTGTGAACGTAGCCAGACCCAGCCTCCAAAGCGGTCCGTGAACGTTCAAACTTAACTGAACCAACAGTAAAATCCCTGTCCAATAATCCAAGCTTTAATCCGTCCCTCCAGAAAAACGCCATTATGCGATCACATAATTCAATGCATAATCAGCCAAAGTCCGCATATTTCTGCGGGGGCCGCATTTTTTCAAATACGCTGCACTTTCGCCGCATAAATTGCCGATTTCTGCGCAAAATATGCTGGGCTTGCATGATTTCATAATCCCTGCATTTTCGTTGCAAAAAAGTCACATATATCTTAGCAGAAAGTTGAAAAATGTTGCATTTACTTCACACAAGAGCAGCCATTTTCCCCTGTTGCCATGGGAACGTTAGGAAGTGACTTAATTACGTGAACATCATCAAAAAGCAGGGTGTTGGGGGAATCACTTTTTTCCCTCTTTTTCATCAAACCGCAGTTTTTGCAATTTCATCGCATAAAATTGCATAAATCTCCCGCATATTCCATCGCACTTTTTAAGAAAACGTGCCGCATAATCAAGGATTTTTGACCGCAACAATCACAAAAAAAACTCTGCATTTTTCTGGAAGGACTGTTTAATGGTTGGTTTGAATATCCATAAACCACTGCTCGTGTAACAACAGCACATTATATTTTGTGAGATTGTGATATGTGCTGTATGCATTATCTTCATTAGTAATATTAAAGCCATTAGATAAATGTAGTGGGGTACATAGTTAAGTACATAGCACTTAGTTGGCCACTGATAATGAGTGAAAAGTGGAAGTGTACTTCACTCAAGTTAAAGTTGTTCTTCTACACCAGCCTAATGAAAGGGAAATGGGTAAAGCTGAGAAGGTCTGCATCACATCTTAATGGTCTGATAAAAAGGTCTCTCGTCAGTCATTCGCCCTGTTGAAGTGTCCTTGAAGCAGAACAGTAGTGTCCCTCTAGGTCTGCATGTGATGGGTTTTAAGTTTTCCAAAAAAGCAGAATTATGTCATTTTATGTCCCATTTGGTTTGCATTTTTAGAGCTACAGAAAAATGCAGCAGGTTTCAGATTCTAAAGGGTTTAAAGGTCCCATGGCATGAAAATTTCACTTTGAGGTTTTTTAACATTAATATGAGTTCCCCAGCCTGTCTATGGTCCCCCAGTAGCTAGAAATGGTGATAGGTGTAAACCGAGCCCTGGGTATCCTGCTCTGCCTTTGAGAAAATGAAAGCTCAGATGGGCCGATCTGGAATCTTCTCCTTATGAGGTCATAAGGAGCAAGGTTACCCCCCCTTTCTCTGCTTTGCCTGCCCAGAGAATTTGGCCCGCCCCATAGAGAGAGAGAGAGAGAGAGAGAGAGACATCATGGCTTTCAAACGAGCAAAGTGGCAGTTGGTCAAGTCCACACCCCCACTCTCCACCTTGCCCCCCCTCTCTCCTC